>NW_024069222.1:0-59848 GCF_009389715.1 Phoenix dactylifera
TAACAAGTCAAACTAAGAAGTTGACAAACTCTTAGAGGTGGGCTTCGTCCGCGAGGTGCCCTACCCTGACTGGCTGACCAAATTGTGCTTGTCAAAAGACTAATTGCAAGTGGCGAGTCAGCATCGACTACACTGATTTGAATAAGGCTTGCCCAAAAGATAGCCTTCCACTCTCAAGAATTGATCAGCTTGTGGATGCAACCTCAGAGCATCAATTGCTAACCTCATAGACGCATTCTCTGGGTACAACAAATTCAAATGGAGCTCGAGGATGAGAAAAAATAGCCTTTCTCACTAACAAGGGCCTCTACTGCTACAAGGTGATGCCCTTTAACTAAAAAATGCAAGGGCAACTTACCAGCACCTTATCAATAAGATCTTCAAGAAGCATATCGGCCGAAATATGGAGGTGCGTGGATGATATACTCATGAAAATCCGAGCAATGGGGTAGCACTTAGCCAACTTGAAGAAAACTTTTGCGACCCTCAGAAAATACCAGATGAAGTTCAATCTAATGAAATGTGCCTTTGGAGTCACATCAGAAAAATTTTCTTAGATTTATGGTAAGTGCAACAAGGCATCGAGGTAAATTCGAAGAAGATCCGAGCAGTATAGAAAATGCAACCTCCAAAGATTGTCAAAGAAGTTAATATCCGATTGGTTAGGTTACTGCGCTAGCGAGGTTTGTCTCTAGATCGGCGAAGCGTTGCCTTCCGTTCTTCAAGGCCCTGAAGCATCCAGAGAACTTCCAATGGATCGAGCAGTGCTAAGAGGCCTTTGATTAATTGAAGGAGTATCTTAGCTCATCGACTCTCCTTATAAAACACAGGGTCGGAGAAATGCTTTACTTATACTTAGCTATTTCTCTTTCTAGCGTGAGCTCGGTTTTGATACGAAAGAAGAAAATGTCAGAAACAGATCTACTGCACAAGTCGAATTCTGCAAGATTGCCGATACACTATATTCCAAGTTGGAGAAGGTGGTCTATGCCTTCATCATCTCAGTTTGTAAGTCCGATAATATTCTAGGTCCATTCAGTCACAATTCTGACTGACCAACCGATGAGACAGATTCTGCAAAAACTTGAAAATACAGGTCAGTTGGGAAAGTGGAAAGTGGATCGCAGAGAGTTCGACCAAGAGTGTCAGCCTCGGCCGTCTATCAAGCGCGCAGATACTGGCAGACTTTCTGGTAGAATATACCATCCTTGATGAAGATCCTATCGAGCCCCCCAAAAAGAAGAAGACCATATAGCGGACATGGATCCCAAACATAGACGGGTCATCAGGCTTGGGGGGCCAGTGGGTCTAGACTCATATTGACTAGCCTCGATAGGGTGATTATAGAGTATGCTCTGCAGTTCGCGTTTTCGGCCTCAAATAATGAGGCTGAATATGAAGCGTTCATGACCGGGCTCAAGATTTCTAAGGAGCTCAGGGCTAAGCAATTGAAAGTCTTCAGCAACTCACAATTAGTCGTCGGCCAAGTGCAAAAAGAGTTCGAGGTTCAGGGGTCATCAATAATCAAATATCTATAAAAGGTAAAAGACATCACCTCAACTTTTCATAATTTTGACGTACATCAGATTTCTCGAACGGAGAATATGAGGGCCAACTTGATGTCAAAACTGGCTATCTTGGAGACCACCGACCTGACTAAAACTACATATCTCTAAGTCTTGGAGACGCCGAGCATCAACAAGCTTGAGCTCATAATGAACACAAGAGCCAAGTTAGATAGTTCCTCTCATTGACTTTTTGAAGGACGAGAAACTGCCTACAGATCTGGCTGGAGCTCGCAGAATAAGGTGTCAAGCCTCCCACTATATCCTCCTTGACGACAAGTTATATTGGAGATCATTTTCACTACCACTCCTCAAGTGCCTCCGCCTGACCGAAGCAGATTGTGCACTTCAGAAAGTGTATGAAGATATATGTGGCAACAACCTAGGGGGCAGATATTTGGCCCACAAGATTTTGCGATAAGGATACTACTGGCCTACCCTGTAAAGGGATGCAGCCGATTTCATTAAGAAGTGTGACCGATGTCAATGCCATGAAAACATCCAACGGAGACCACCGGTGCCTTTGATGCCAATCAATGCCCCTTGCCCATTTGCACAATGAGGAATCAACATCCTTGGACCTTTTCCAGTGGCAACTAGGCAATGTAAGTTGCTCTTTATGGCTATGGATTATTTCACCGATATGGACAGAAGTCGAGCCAGTGGCCCAAATTACTGAGGCCAAAGCTTGAGATTTCATCTAGAAGTTCAAAATTTGTAGGTTCGGGCTTCCTCGGATGATCATCACAATTAATAAGCGCCAGTTCGACAATGCCAGATTCAAAGAGTTCTGCATTGAGCTTAGAATCAACCACCACTTCACTTCGGTGTGCACCCCTAGAGCAATGGAGAGGTTGAGGTGACCAACCAAACAATCCTGCAAGGGCTAAAGGCTAGACTAGACCGAGCAAAAGGACTATGGGTCGAAGAGCTATACAGTGTCTTATAGGCATATCAGACGACACATCAAATTTTCATTAGAGAAATGCCTTTCAACCTTACTTTTGAAATGGAGGCAATGATTCTACTAGAGATTGGGCTTCCATTCACTTCAGTTAGAAAGCTTTGACGACCAAACAAATTTAGATTGGCTTCAAGCTAACCTTGATATGTTAGAAAAAACTAGACAGCAAGCTCAAATCTGCATTGCGACATACCAACGGAGAGCGGTTCGGTATTACAACTCAAGGGTCAAAAGTAAACTCTTATGACTTGGTGACCTCGTCTTGAGAAAGACCGAGGCATCACAACTAGGAGAACTCGGAAAGTTAAGCCCAAATTGAGAAGGCCCATACCGAGTAGCCGAAGTATGACGACTAGGAACGTATAGGCTGGAGCATCTCGGCAGCACTTCGATCCCACGAACTTGGAACTCTGACAAGCTTCATCTATTATCAGTAAAGTTCGTTGTATACCAAGCTTATTCCTAATCAAAATCTTCTTGTTGTATTTCTATCTTTTAGATTGGACAATTATGACAAGCGTATTTGACTTGGGACACCCTGGGAACGCTTGGGCCTCGATCTAAGGGACACTCCGAAAATGCCTGGGCCTCGACCTAAGGAGCACCCTGAGAACGCTTGGGTCTTAACCTAAGAGACACCTCAGGAATGCCTGGGCCCCGACCTGAGACCTCCAAGGTCAACGATAGTCCGGGTAACAAAAATGACTATGCGGAGGCACCTCGAACTTTTTCAAAACCTCCTTATGCCGAGCTCACTTAGAATTCGAAGCAAATTTGGAGACAAGCTCCAAAAAATCAACTGAGGAGCCCAAGATAGGCTAAAAATCCTCATTGATCTTCTGATTAGAATTTTCTAAAGATCAATCGAGGAGCCCAAGATAGGCTAAAAACCCTCGCTGATCCTCTAGTCGAAACTGAACATAAGAAGAGGCATCAAAGAAAAGTTTCGTGCAATTAGCCAAACTCAAACAAAAAGTAAATAATGCAAGCAAAAGCCGAAGTTAGGTAGTTTAATAAACTTATACTTTCATTACTTTTGAGCATGTATATTAGCCTCGGTAAAAAATCGAGCAAAAAGTGAAGTATATCAAGGTTGGTTTATCCAAGCAAAAAAGCAAAGAAAAGAGACTTCATTCTTTGTCATCTCCTTCGCCGCCTTCTCCGTCGTCACCGCTATCACCTCCTTCGCCATCCTCGTCGTCGTTGTAGTCCTCACCGAGATCAGGTTAGAGGCTGGAGAAATCCACCCCTAGGAAGAGTTGCTGAGCTTAAGCTCAGCATTCCTCAAAGCCCTTCATGAATGCGTCGATCGCATTCTCGGTGAACTCATCCTCGAACTGGTCCAAGCAAGGTACTCCTCGACTGCTTTGGCGGCCTTCTCCTCGATGTAGGTGACCTGTTCCTTAGCCCCGACAGCCTCGTCCTCGGCCTTGGCAGCCTTCTCCTTGGCCTTGGCAATCTCTTGGTCGACCTCTGTGAGCTTGGCAGAAAACTCTTCGACTCTTTGCTCAACAGCCAAGAAGGCCTCTCTAGCTGCAGATAGGCGGCTATCCAATATCATCTTCTAAGTCCACATGGTCCCAGCTTGGCTTCCGTCGACTCAATCTTATCTTCGGCCGCCTTTGCCCCGCTCCTCGACAACCTCCAACTTCACCCTGAGCTCTGAGCCATGCCTCTTGAACGCCGAGATCAACTTATTCATGTAGCTGACCTCGTAAACATGCTGAAAAGGAATAGAAGGATTAGTAACTGAAGTGAACGACTTGGTGAAGATTTGTAAATCAGAGATTTACCTGGATGACTAAGGAGAAGGCCCCGTCAATTAGCTCGCGCACACTGAAGGAGCGCATGAGCTTCTTGTTGGCTTAGAGCTGCATAGCTCGGACCACCTCCATGGCTACTTTGCGGGTCATCAAAGCTGAGCCGGACTTTTGGACTGACCGTCTTGGGACATAGGTCTTGGAGGCATGGGCCGAGGCAGAAGGGCCTTCCTCAGCTGGGGCGGACGAACTTTGACCAGACCGAGCCAAGGCATGGGACTCAGAGGATGACAGACATGAAGAAATGACAGCGACAGATGGTTGGGCTAGGATGACCCCTCCGGAGGGGCCAACCTGAGTGGAGACACATCTCGACCTCGGGGTCGAGCTCCATATTCTTTCCCCAAGGTAAGGGCACCTCGGGAGAGACCTCGGAAACCTAGGCCTCAACGGCAGCTTCGGTAGCAGGGGCCGAGGAGGATTCCCCCCTCGACTTCTTCTTCTTGTGAGGAGCCTCACCCCTGGATGCTGCGGCCGACCTCTTTTGCATCTTCTTGCGCATTAGTCCCAAGTAGGTCTTCATCGCTACGACAGCAGCAATACTGAATATATGGTTAGACAAGAATTTCGAGGAGAAAAGACAGAAAAAATTTAGAAGAAATTTATGCTAAGGGTCAGCTAGGCTTAGACCGACATTGATCAGCTTCTCCTCGGGCAACAATTCTTGCAGAGCAGGAATCTAGGATCTAGATTTAAGAAGTGTGCCCAAGGATCTTTGATCGTCACTAGACAACCTTAGGGGATGATTCAAAGATCTCCGAAGTATCCTCCATAGAGTTTCAAACCATCATGGTTGCTCGGAAGAAATGAAGAAAAATCATTCTTTCTATCCATAGATGGAAGAGGGAGTACCTTGGATCAACTGGTGGCTTTTTCAAAAAAAAAAAGTACCACCAATTGCAGTCCCAAGAATGCCTCTTCAAAGTGAAGCACCTCCGAAAGAGAAAAATCGAGGCCCCGAATATTCCAAAGGAGATAAAGAGAAAGAAAGCCGACGATGATCCGCTAGGAGTTCGGAACCAGCTGAGTCAGGACAAGGCTATAAACCCTCATCAGCTGAACAAAGAAGGGGTGGAGGGGTAGCTTTAACCCGACCCTAAGAGTCTCCTCATACAGGCTGAGCTGAGAAGGAGGGGGACTGGTCACCCGGTCATCGGGACTGGCAAGCTCAAAGATGAACTTGGGAGCTATGAAGTACTGAGCTCGGACGAGGTCTATTTTCTCTTGGGTGAGGAGAGATACCTCATAGTTCGGTCCTGATTGGACCTTGGGCTCAGCCTCACCCGAAGGTGATAACTACCGAGCTTGAGGAGAGTGGTCAGACGACCAACTCCCCTTTGAGGCATTGACCTCAGCTTCACTCATAATGGTGGAGGAGTTGAAGAAGAAGTTGAAGAAGATGAAGAGAAAGGTGAAGAAGAAGACAAGGAGGCGATGTTGAGCAGCCAAGAACAAGTACCCATCAAAAATGGAGGAGCGCGGAGGATGCCGAAGCCAAAAAGAAGGAACTTTGTCGGAGAGCCACCTGGGAGATTAGGCACTTGACCACTTAGGTAGATTGGCAAATGAGGCAAGAGTGCAAACTAGAGGGGGGGGGGGTTACCCTTGTATAGGGGCTCGAACAATCTTGATCAAAGCAATGGTTTGGTTAACCAAGCAGATTCAGCCATGTGTTAGTTCATGATATGGTGTGAGCGGTTCACCAGAATCACTGTATTAATGGTGCCTCGGAATAACCTTGTAATAATGATACCTAATGATAGTCCAGATACAGTGATGCCTCAAGAAGATCAAATGATGCATTTAATGCTCCCTGACAAACACTTTGTTCTCGATCAAAATGACCCCATGACTTCCATTGTCCAAACTAAAATATAGCTCGACCTCGAAAATGAAGGACAAGTAATGAAAAAAATATTGGATACCTCAACCTCAGACCAGAACGACCTCCTCTATCTTAGTATAAACTAAGGTAGGTAACTTCGGCGAAAATCAAGGAGCCAATCAACGTGTGTCGACAAAGACTGATGGTTCTAGCAACCGATAGATTCGGCAGCACTACAGTCGATGCACGATCAATGTCGTATGCCGCCCACACGGAATGATACCTACACCATAAATGTACGGCTAGCCATTAACACATATCGCATCAACTCAGGTAACGATAAAATGGACCTTAGGCATGTCATGTTCATTAGGAGATAACTCCATTCTGCTAGAATTTATTTCTTCCATACCGTTGCTTCTTTATCCTAACTTAGATATCGGAGGATCCTCTGTCAGAAACTCTTCAGCAATCAGATTTCTTATAGGCCATCTCCAGAGGAGATCCACTCCACCACACCTCAGATATCTCGTGCAGCTCGGTTTCTGCCAACCTTCGGGTTAGCCGAGCTACGCTCTAATCTCGGTCCGAGATTCTGTGACAACAAGCATATCTATAGTTACTTGCTATTCCATCCGCAGAAGGACTATACAATTTTAGTTTCATTCCCCACTAAGTTGTCTAAACAACATCAAATACAAGAACTAGCCTTTCTTGCAAGCCAACTATTGCAACTTGAGTTGCAGTGTAACTTCAGATATAAAATTACAAATAGCCTCTTAAAGCAAAAAGGAGGGGAGACATGAGAGCAAGAAGAAGTGTGAATGAAGATAGACATTGGTCAGAGGAAATACGGGGCAAATGATGAACCTGATAGTTAGGAAAATGGTCTGGCCATGCCTCATTTCCAAATACTTGATCTAATTGTTTCCGAATACTAGCTTAAAGAAAGTGGTTATTACACCAAGTATAGCGGATACTAGTGAAGCCCAAGCCAATAAGTCTACTAGGAGCAATGGAACGATGAAGCTCCTGCACATCAATCTTCTCTACAAAGTCCTAACATCTTTCTCTAAAAGGCATTTTCTATACAATTGAGTCGCCTTCATCAATGTTGGGATGCCTTGCTGAGGGGTAGAGGCTGCTTTCATGTTAGTTTTATTTTTCATTACTTTATTACAATTATGCTGACCCAAAGATTGATTTTGATGATCACAAAATCTTGAAGTATAATTACTAATATTTATGTTGCAAGACGAAAAGTAATTTGTTTTGCAAGAAAAATAATAAGTTGGAAAAATACAAGAAAGCCTCAAAAGCTCTCAAGAAAAGTTGGAAGAAAGCCACACTTCATTGGCCTAAGGTTCAAGTTCAAAGGATTCAAGTTAAAGGAGCAAATTCAAAAGAACAGTCCTCGAGTCGACTCCTGCAAGTTCAGAGTCGACTCTGGCACTCTAAAGTTTTAAGAAACAGTACTCGAGTCGATTTCTACTGTTCATGAGCCGACTCCAGCAGAAAACAGTTTTCAGCGCTACAATGCTCGAGCCGACTCCTACTATTCATGGGCCAACTTTAGCTACAGTGCCGAGTCGACTCCTACTTCATTCGAGCCATCTCTCTCAATCAGGACAGAAAGTAGTTTTCAGCGCTACAGTTCTCGAGCCGACTCCAGCTACAGTGCGAGCCGACTCCAGCTACAGTGCCGAGCAGACTCCTATTCACGAGTCGACTTCTGCTTCAGCCGAGTCGATTCGAGCACGCTGGGAGGCATAACGGCTAGTTTTTTCACGGCTCCAACGGTTAGTTTTCACTTCCAACGGTTCTATTTCTTCTCTAACAGCTAGGAGAAGCTTTCCACATGTTCTTAAGGATATATATTCATGGAAACACCAAAAGACAACAAGAGGAAGAACTCCAACAGATCAAATCCTTCAAGAATCCAAAAAGAGAGAGCATAATGGAAAATCCACAAAAAGGGCCAAACGTTTAAGCAAGAAGTGAGCTATTCAAGTTAGGATCAATCAGAGCATATACCAAGAGCCTCAAGATCACATCCTCAACCTCAACCAATTGGTGAAGAGCTTCAAAGATCAACAACTTCACCAATCCGAGTGTTGCTTCATGTTTTATTATCTTGTAATCTTTTTGATGTTGTCAAAAAGGAGGAGAAATATTTGAGTATATGCTCATAATGCTTTATGTATTTTCAATAGAATATAAATCAGCTTAGATTGAAATGTATTGATTGGGCTAAGCTGATTAAATCTAAAGCATTATCATGAGTATGTTTTAAATATACATATTTTCTACTTCATGCAATTTAGCTATGCATTAGTTCTAGAACACAATCTATTTTATATTGCATATACTTCAAGTTTTGTTATCATCAAAAAGGGAGAGATTGCTGACCCAAAGATTGATTTTGATGATCACAAAACCTTGAAGTATACTAATGTTTGTATTGCAAGAAGAAAGATAATTTGTTTTGCAAGGAACATAGCAAGTTGGAAAAATACAAGAAGGCCTCAAAAGCTCCCAAGAAAAGTTGAAAGAAAGCCACACTTCATTGGCCTAAGGTTCAAGTTCAAAGAATTCAAGTTGGAGGAGCAAATTCAAAGAAAAATTCAAAAGAACAGTCCTCGAGTCGACTCCTGAAAGTTCAGAGTCGACTTTGGCACTCTAGAGTTTCAAGAAACAGTGCTCGAGTCGACTTCTACTGTTCACGAGCCGACTCCAGCAGAAAACAGTTTTCAGCGCTACAGTGCTCGAGTCGACTCCTATTATTCACGAGCCGACTCCAGCTACAGTGCCGAGTCGACTCCTACTTTATTCGAGCCGTCTCTCTCAGTCAGGATAGAAAGTAGTTTTCAGCGCTACAGTTCTCGAGCCGACTCCAGCTACAGTGCGAGCCGACTCCAGCTACAGTGCCGAGCAGACTCCTACTCGCGAGTCGACTCCTGCTTCTGCCGAGTCAACTCGAGCACGCTGGAAGGCATAACGACTAATTTTTTTACGGTTCCAACGGCTAGTTTTTCACTCCCAACGGCTGTATTTCTTCTCTAACGGCTAGGAGAAGCTTTCCACATGTTCTTAAGGGTATATATTCATGGAAACACCAAAAGACAACAAGAGGATATATATTCATGGAGAGCTCCACAAGATCAAATCCTTCAAGAATCCAAAAAGAGAGAGCATAACGCAAAATCCACAAAAAGGGGCCAAACGTTTGAGCAAGAAGTGAGCTATTCAAGTTAGGATCAATCAGAGCATATACCAAGAGCTTCAAGATCACATCCTCAACCTCAATCAATTGGTGAAGAGCTTCAAAGATCAACAACTTCACCAATCCGAGTTTTGCTCTTTTTTTATTTATGTTTTATATTTTGAGCTTAACTCTAATGTGCTTTAATTTCTTCAACTCTTGCACTTGTAAAGTTTCTTCCAAACCTAAATTGGAAGTTGTTGAATTAGGAGGATTCAACAAGAAAAAAGATTTTGGTTGGTGAGCTTTTGGGAAAACTAACTGGATTGTTTGTGAGCCCGAAAAACAAACCGTGTAAAGATTTTGGTTGGTGAGCCTTTGGAAAAACCAACTGGATTAATTGTGAACCTAGAAAACAATCGGGATTGGTTCTAGTCGGTGAGCCTGTAAAAACCGACCGAGTTCGTTGTGATCTTGTGAAAACAACGAGTTGGGTTGTGAACTCGTAAAACAACCACACTGTAATCAGGGAGATTATAGTAAAAATCCCAAGAAGGCTTGGAAAGTGGACGTAGGTGCTGTTGGCATCGAACTACTATACTTTTGTTGTATTTATGATGCTTCTTTGTTGTCTAACTTTCTCACTTACATACTTATATAAATAGCTTGCTTAACTCTTGTCCGTTGCTTAATAGATTTAATCTTGATTAGATTAGAATCAAACTGCTGCTAAGTTTAAATTCCACTGAGCATTCATACAACTTAGCTTAATTAACTCTAAAATTTAGAAGTAGTTGAAAAGTTTTTTAAAAAACCTAATTCATCCCCCCCCTCTTGGGTTGTATCTACTGGGCAACAAATTATTACATCAACTACAACTCTACTTTTTCCAATAACCTGTGCTTCTTTGAACAACACCATACAATCATAAGGGTTCGGATTATATCTTTTGCATGAAAGAATGATTCACCTTCTCTCGTGATGCCAACTATTTCAAAATCTATGCAGATGGATGAAAGAAAGAGGTTGGAGTGCTTTGAAATCTATGCAAGATGCGATCTAATGGTTGACATCGCAAAAGAAGATCAATCATTCTTTCATACAAAAGATACAATCCAAACCCCAATCATAATGTCAATAGTGAACCATTGTTATACTTTATTGGAAGGCCTATTCCTTCTAAATTAGGTAAGAGGATGTTTGGTTTTGCTTCTAGTTTGTGACCTCCAGTGGAAGCACTTTCAAGATAATATCACTGTTTATTTATTTTCTTAGAAAGTACTTATTTTAATAGTTACAAAATATGTTTCTAGCAATAATAATCACACTACAAAGCTTTTCAAGAGGTTTCAATGAACCTATGTTAATGAGTGCATGTGCAGCACGCGAGCATACATACTAAGATTAGATGTAAATCATATCACATCCAATAACAAACATACATAGGTTTCCATAAAATGACCACATAATTGAGGAACATGTCTTTCTTTCATCATTCATCTCGAAGATTAACAAGTCTAGTCCAAATCAGCACATAGATACCATAAGAAAATATTCTCGTAGTTTTATTTTGCTTGTGTACCTACAGCGGTTGAGATAGTGAAAAAGCCAACTCCAACGTGCTCGAAGGTAATAGTTGTGAAAAAATAATCAATCCCAAAGTCCCTCTAAATGGATCCTAGCTACCCTCCAAGAAAAATAACTGACCAAAAGCCAATTAAAGAAGTTAAAAGAAATTATGGAAGTTCATACTTTTTTTTTATTTTTTTTTTAACTTAAGCATCAGAAGGCCCGGCAAAAGCCATGTGAGTCCTCCAACCTTTTGTTATCTTACAGCTCGATGGAAGCTAATGAAGGTGTTCCCTTCGTCAACCCGAAGGTTGGCGGCAACAATTATTATCTTGTGCCTTCAAACAGAGCTTAGCTGCAGAAACTCGGCCCCTTTTTTAGGTTTCAAGTAATTACTTCATCCATCAAAATTTTATTCTAAGTATTAATTCAAACGAGTTATAAATTTCTAATTGACAGGAAGTGTCATTCACGTTGAATAGCTAATAAATGGTCAACTAAACCACGCCTGTCCTGCAACTAAACCAAGTAGCCATGTTTTCGAGTCAGGGGCGGCTCAATACATTCTAGGACCTAAGGCGAATTCAATAAACGAGGCCTTTTTTTTAATAAATATAAAATACTTAAAAAAATATATAAAAATAGATAGTTATCAAGTACACTATTTTAAGAAAGATACATGAATCTAACAACGATAGGTAAGAAGCCTTTTTAATTTAATATAATTCTTGAATGGAAGCACATAAAAGTAATTATACTAAATGAAGGGTCATGAAACTGATTAAATAACTGAGATAATGCTTGGCAATACTGTTTACCATGTCAAGCAAGAGCCAAATAGGAAAAGGTCATCCCATGGCACGTCAAGGTAAACAAAAGAATTTTTCCATAAAGGAACCTCTCTATAAAAGAAAGTAGGGTCATTACGGAAAATTCACCCCATCCCACCATCTCCCCTTCAAGTGAGTACCCAAGCGGCAACTGCAACATCACAGCACAGCAGCCATTAAACCCCCTCCCTCCTTTTCTCTGTCTACCACCCAAGAGGGGAGAAGAAACCGAGAGGAGAAAACTAAAAGAATCTCCACCCAAAACAAAACTACTGTCCCCAAAAAAGAGAAGGGAGTAATGTGAGGGAAGGAAAACCAAGACCAAAACCAAAAAAGAGAAGGGATGAAAGATAAGAGTGGCTTCAGGCGTCTATCAAGCCAACCAAATCCCTCCTCTCTCTCTCTCTCTCTCTCTCGCTCTCCCCACCCAAAACAAAACTACTGTCCCCAACATCCCAAATTGCCCCTCTGCAGGCCAGGAAACTCTCCACCTCCTTTCCATCAAGGGAGAAGACTCGTAGCCAGCCCCCCAGATCGGGGCCTTTGCTTCCTTTTAGTCAGCCTCCCGGGGGCCTTCCATTGGCCCGGGGCCTTAGGCGACCGCCTCAGTCGCCTAGGGCTCGGGCCGGCCCTGTTTCGAGTGTGAGCTAAGCATCCGTTACAATGATTTTGTATTTTAACTTATGAAACAGATTAGATTTTTTTTAATTATTTATTATTTTTTTTTAATTTTTGAGTTTTTAATTTTTTTTTCTCTTGTTGAATTCATTGTAAGGACTGATAATTAAGGAAGCAAAAGCTCTCCATCCCAAGAATGCTAATTGGCTGATTGGGCAAAATCTTTTTGTTGCTTATAAATTTTTTTATTTAACTTAAAGAAAGTTTCTTTCATGATATAGATTCAGATTTCATGGTATCCTTATTTACTTGGCCAGGCTTCACCTACTCTGGTTCTCAAAATAAAATCGTCTACCTTATTTTAGCTATTACAATATATGTAAAGAAGAATATGGTGCATGTTTAATTGGAGAAAAAGTTGGATTTTGGAATGAAAATAAGAATGAGGGACACTCATTCCAACTATTTGGTTGGAGTGAGCCTTATTCTGAATTCAATTCTAGAGGAGAATGGAAATATCTTAATCTTCTAAAACTTAATCCTGACTCTTCCTAGCATTTAAATTCTATTCCGATTTTGATTTCAATTTCAGTGTGAGGATCCGTGCGGGTGTGTGTTTAGTTCTATATCGTCTATTCGTTAGATAGATCTTGGGTTAAGGAATCCAAATAATATCTTCTAGTTAGTCTTTTCGGATGAAATTCTGAATTGTTACAAATAGTATCAGAGCAGATCTAGCCATATTTGATTTGGACTAGGAGACACTGCAGGACGGACTTATTGGGGATGATAACCTATGTAGATTAGGAGACACTGCAGCACAGATCTATTGGGTACTTATGCAAGATCAAAAAACTTAAATAATACCTTCCGTGTAGTTCTTCAATTCTGATTGCAAACCAAACAAATTCTTAATATATTTTATCAGTAGATTGCTTGACCTTTAACCTATTGACCATTAAAATAACTTTTAGTATACTTCGTCAAAAAGGGACTTCACTCTTAATCCTTGCTACAGTAAAATTAGGAGGCGAATCACCAGCTACTAAATGGTGGGTCAGCTGCTCTCAAGATTCTTCAACACGCCAAAATCCCATCCCCAGCAATATCAGTGAGTCAAAGAAGAAACTCCCGTTCTTTCGTTTCAGCCACAACTAGGAGGAGGCAAAGCTGTCCATGGACTGGTTGATGTTCAAATGAAGACCACACTTCTCCTCACGATATCTATCCCCATTTGTCTCTAAATTCTCATTGTAAATCTTGATAGCTTAGGTTTTATTTTATGACGTTTTAGTTTCCTGAGGTATATCCTCCTGCGCCTTACCACTAGCGGGGAGAAAAAAAAAAAAAAGAGAGGAGGGGCCGGGCATGCTGTGTTCTGAAATTCCAGTTTTATCCTAATTCATAGACAATCTTACCATCAGAAGTATCAGAACTAACCAGTTTTTCAAGTGATAAATAAAAACTCTAAAACAAGAATACATATACTGCTCTTATATTTCGCCAAGGTATTATTAGCAAACATTTTAATAAATACTTTTACGAAGTATAAGGAGGTAGCTGCTTAGACTAATTTGTTATTGAATATGTGAATGAGAAAAATACTACGGATGCCCATTTATGTGCAGATAAGACGTTTCTTGGATTCAATAACAGTGGCTTGAAAATTTCATAACCAACCATCTCTTATCGTGCCAAATTCTGCAAGTTACATCAAGCCTCTCGTGCAATACGGTAGAAAAATCGTTCGTGATAGGAACATCTAGCAATACTTAATAAATAAATATATGGTAAATATTAACAAATGGCCCAAAAGTATTTGCCAAGGTAATTTCCTCATTAATTTAATATTATTTGTTTCATTCTAATTGGTTAACTAAATGTTGTTATATGGTATTTGAGCTACCAAATCCTTCCTAATTTTTTATCAAAATTTTCTAATATCTCTCCATCCCATCAACATCTCACCCATGCATTGTATTCATCATTATGAGTGGATAATACTTCTAATGAACTATAAATGGTAAATATGAAATTGTTAAACTAGAAAATCAAATTATAGAATTCAAATCATGAATAATTAGATTTCCCTCCAATCAAAATTTGGCATGTAATTTAAGATAATTAGATAGTCACCCTTAACAAATGTCCCTACACATTTGTTAATGGGACCCTGCATATATTGCAAGCAAAATGTCAATGATGCATTACTAGTAATTGTTAATAAATCTAGAGCATAAATAGGATTCAAGAAGACAATGATGACTTTATTTTGTTGTGGCAAGAATCATGACTTAAATCTCTATTAGCTGAGGGATGCATCCATGTAAATTGAAATATAGCCTTCCAGTTCTACCTCCCATCCCATGCCACCAAATCAAACCCAAGGAAAGAGAAAAAACCCTATCCGAAAAAGAAAAAAAAAAACAAAAAATCCAACATAGCTCATGACTGAAAATATTCTTTTTCTACTTTTGATTTCAATTACATATTACTATTATTGGACATGTGTGAGAAATACTATAGAAATGGGGAAGTGGAGTCCAGCTTGAGTGGTAGAGACGCCTTCAAGCATTTTCGTTATAGACAAAAAAATTTCCGGTTTGATCAATTTATTAAAAACTAGAATAAATAGTGAAAAAACAGGAAAATTTCAAATCTAACAGCTGTCTGACAAAAACGATCTGAGTTCAGAGAATGTTCTCGGGAGTCCTCGGAGGCTGACCTTGACTTGAGTCTCGCGCCACCCACCATCCCTCCCGCCACCCAAAGTATTCGGGACGTTGGCCCATCCACGCGCCGGAGCGCCAATTGGCATCGACCAAAGCTAAGAAAGCTTCTCAGCGGCGCACGTTAAATAACGCGAGATATTCCCCGGCGGCCAACCGAACCCCGTCGTCTTTCCCGCGGCTTCCCGATGATGCGAAGCCCCGCGCCGGCGTCCGGCAGCCGGCGACCAAGCGCCGCCAGCCGGAACACTAGCACCACCAGCCGGAAGTCCCAGGACAGCTGGGACATCTATCGGAGCTCCGGCTCCTCGGTCTCATCCGGCGGCTGCAAGCCGTCGTCGTCGTCGTCCGGCCGGAACCCGGTCAAGATGGCCGCCTGGGCGATCGGGTCCTGCTTCGGCCCGCCGGGGGTGAGGTCGGAGAAGGACGATTTCTCGGAGAAGGACTTCAAGCGGCCTTCTCGTAAGCTTCTTTCCTCCCCACCCTCCTTAAGAAATTTTGGATTAGAATTTGGCGCTCTCTTTTTTGCTTGTATTCTTGTTTTTATTTAGAAATACATGAGAATGTTGGGGAAAAGTTATTCTTTTGTGTGGATAATTTTGGAAAATTGATGTTCTTCTCCGGTTTTAAATGGTTTTGATCTGTTGTTGTTGGGCAAACAAATCCTTGTTGGGCAGTAATTTTCACGCTGTGTGATTGAAATTTTGGATTTAATAGTTTGAGGTTGTCATCATTCTTCCGCGGTAGCAGTAAAAGTGCTCAGGAATCTTGCCGTAGGTTTATAAGATATTAAAAAATATTATGTTATTGGTCCAAGATCTAGGGAAAAGTATATCTTTTTTTTGGTGGGCTATCTCTATTTTCTTTCCCCAATTTTTTTTTTGTTTCTGCTGAATTGCATTTTGGAAATTTAGGGCAGAATGTTAAATCTTTTGAGAATTGGAGTTCTTTGCTTGTTTTGGCAGCTTTGTTCCATTGTTGTTTCTGATATGGTCTTGGAATTTATTAAAAATGTACAAAGGTGATGAACTAATTGTTCTGATGCATTTGATCATTCAGCTTGTGAATTCTTGCGAAATTATGATTTTGATTTGTTTGTTTGAGAGATAGGCAAAGGACCGGCAACTTTAGTTTACTTTCATTGACTCTTTTTGATCGATTTGTTTTAGTCACCCAATCGCGTAGTGCTTATGGAAGCTCTCGTGGAAGCTCTTATGCTACTGACATGAGACGATCGGGCAAAGGAATATATAGTAGTAATTCAGGAAATACTTTCCAAAGAGAGCCTGGACGTAGGGCATTCACCATGGCGGAGATCCAGAAAGCGACTAAGAATTTCTCCCCAGCTTTGAAGGTTGGACATGGTGGCTCTGGTATAGTCTATAAAGGCAAACTAGATGATGGCACACTTATTGCAGTTAAGCGTGCCAAAAAGGTTAGATGCAGTTGTTTGTTGTTTTGGGATGCTATGGCTTTTCTTTCTTTTCGAGCAAATGTTTATGTCTTTTTCTTCTCCCTTTTCATTATCTTTATGAAATTCTGGAATAGCTATTTCACTTTTTGTCAAAAAAAAAAAAAAAAAAACTGATGGCTTTTCTTAAATTGTATTGGCTTAACCGAAAATCAAGACTGATATTAGTATCATGCTGTGATTCGTTGCAGAATTTGTATGATAACCATCCAAGCATGGAATTCCAGAGTGAGATTCAGACTTTGGCACGTGTTGAGCATTTGAATCTGGTCAGGTTCTATGGGTATTTGGAATATGAGGATGAGAAGATTATTGTTGTTGAATATGTTCCTAATGGAACTCTTCGAGAACATCTTGACTGTAAGTTTTTATTGCGCATTTTCCATTTTGTTGTTATAGTCATACTACAGTTTCACTTCTTGTTGTTGTGGTTGTCATTATACTGTTGTTGATATTTAAAAGATTAGTCATTGCATGAGCCTTGTTTTGATCTTCTACTATATCTTTCAACTATTTGACATTTTCATGCTGACATGTGTTTAATAAATTTCAGGTCAACGTGGAAAACCTTTGGACCTTGCTGCACGGCTGGATATTGCAATCGATGTTGCTCATGCTGTTACATATCTTCATATGTATTCAGGTGTGTTTAGAGTGTTCGTTTTTTTTGTTGCTCTTATATGTTTGCCTTTTGCTTCCTAAGTTGTGTTGGGGTCCCATAACCTGGCCTCTACTAGAAATCACAAAGTTGCGATGGAACAGATTTTGGCAAAAACTGAAGACACCTGCTGATCATGTGTGTCATTTAGCTGTATGATGCAAGGGCGGCCCAATACATTTGGGGGCCTAAGGCGAATATAATGAATGTAATAAAATTTTTTAATAAGTATAAAATACTTAAAAAAATGATATGGAAATAGATAGCTATCAAGTACACTATTTCAACAAAGATACATGAATCTAATAAAGATAGACAAGAAGCCTTTTTAATTTAATATAATTCTTGAATGGAAGCACAGAAAAGTAATTACTCTAAAAGAAGGGCCATGAAACTGATTAAATAACTGAGATAATGTTTGGCAATACTGTTTACCATGTCAAGCAAGAGCAGAATAGGAAAAGGTCATCCCATGGCACTTCATGGTCAAGGTAAAGAAAAGAATATGTCCAGAAAGGAACCTCTCTATAAGAGAAAGTAGGGGCATTATGGAAAATTCAACCCCCTCCCTCCTTTTCTCTCTCTACCACCCAAGAGGGGAGAAGAAACTGAGAGGAGAAAATTAAAAGAATCTCCACCCTCCAAGAAGTCCATCTCTAATCCCCCTATCTTTCTTCCTGATGGCCCAGCTGGATCAGGAGTAATGCGAGGGAAGGAAAACCAGGACCAAGACCAAAAAAGAGAAGGGATGAAAGATAAGAGTGGCTTCAGGCGTGTATCAGGCCAACCAAATCCCTCCTCTCTCTCTCTCTCCACCCAAAACAAAACTACTGTCCCCAACTTCCCAAATTGCCCCTCTGCAGGCCAAAAAACTCTCCACCTCCCTTCCATCAAGGGGGAAGACTCGTAGCCAGCTCTTGTTCCCGTTTTATATGGGGCCTTTGCTTCCTTTTGGTCATGGTCAGACACACAGGGCAAGGAACTTCCCTCTCTCTCTCTCTCAATCTCTTTGCTCCCTTCGCCTCCCGGAGGCCTTCCATTGGCCCGAGGCCTTAGGCGACCGCCTCGGTCGCCTAAGGCTCGGGCCGGCCCTGGTATGATGCAAGATCGTACTATGATTAACATGTAATTTGGGTGGTTGCATCCAAACATCATAAAAACAGGTATATGAGGCAGAAAACCCGTGTGTAGGACTTCCCACATGGATGGCTGGATTACAAATTGAAATAAAGAGATGTCATGAAGAGACATAACAATCGTTGTAATGAAAAGACATGATGAAGGGATATGATGGTGAAGGGATGTGATTGGTGGCTATTTGATTGGAACCAATAGGCACCTCTTCGTAAGTGACTACTGACAAAGAGATATGATGGTGAAGGGATGCACCACATCATAAGTGACTATTGATGGAGGGACATGATTGTGAAGGAATGCAACTCTTCATAAATGACTTTTGATAGTCTATAAATACACAAGATTACATCCCAAGCCACTCACTTTTCTTTTCATCACCACAACCATTATACATGTTACTATTCTCTTCCCTTCTTCCTCTTTATTTCTTGTCAAGAAATTTTGTATATTCAACCATCCTTGTGTGATCACTAATCTAACGACAATCATACAAGGGTTTATTCTCCGGCTCAAGTTTTCAACAGAAACAAGGGTTCAGACACAAGTATGAACTTGTGCAAACTGCTGGAATGAGACTAAAACAGGGCACCCAAATCTTGCAATCATTGGGAATGTGCAAACAACACTTGTTGGAGATGAAATAAGCCATAAACAACCAGAAGCTCCAGAGGAAATGGGATCAAGCAACGTCATAGACATATCATCGACGTATCTTTCGAGTAGATGAAAGGTACAATCATACAAAATCCTTTAGGAAAAAAGATCTACTAGAAAACTCAAACAGAATGAGTACAATCTCCCACAACTTTGCCCTAGATTTTGGAGTATTACAATAGATCAGGGCATACAAGAGTTACTTTCTTTTCTCTGTTGCACTAGAGAGATTCCTCTTGAAGCTTCTCTATACTTTAGGAATGGCACTCCCTGCACTCTTCTCCAAGTCTTCATCTAGATTGGGTACGAGAACTCTTCTCTCTTCCTCTCAAGCAAAACCCTAGAGGAACTCCCTATCTCTCTTTCGTCTCCTCTTTCTCTTGTTTCTTTGGACTTGTTCTCCCTATGCTCTTCAACATGAGAGGTATCTTATGGCATGTTTGGTTCGAAACTGGAACCAGAACTAGAATGAATTAGAATGGGAATCGGAATGGCCATGCCCCCCAACGTGTTTGGTTCATGACCGAAATCGGAATGGAATTTAAATATTAGAAAAAAATAGGGATTGGGTTTTGGGAGATTGGAGCATTCCTATTTTCTCTTAAATCGTAATGGGAATGGAACTCTCCCCAACCAAACAGCTAGAATGGGAGTTACTCATTCCCACTCTCATTCCAGAGTCCAAACCACTCATTCCCACTCCCATTTCAGAGTCCAAACCACTCACTTTTCTTTTCATCACCACAGCCATTATACATGTTACTATTCTCTTCCCTTCTTCCTCTATTTTTCTTGTCAAGAAATTTTGTATATTCAACCATCCTTGTGTGATCACTAATCTAACGACAATCATACAAGGGTTTATTCTCCGGCTCAAGTTTTCAACAGAAACAAGGGTTCAGACACAAGTATGAACTTGTGCAAACTGCTGGAATGAGACTAAAACAGCGCACCCAAATCTTGCAATCATTGGGAATGTGCAAACAACACTTGTTAGAGATGAAATAAGCCAGAAACAACCAGAAGCTCCAGAGGAAATGGGATCAAGCAACGTCGTAGACATATCATCGACGTATCTTTCGAGTAGATGAAAGGTACAACCATACAAAACCCTTTAGGGAAAAGATCTACTAGAAAACTCAAATAGAATGAGTACAATCTCCCACAACTTTGCCCTAGATTTTGGAGTATTACAATAGATCAGGGCATACAAGAGTTACTTTCTTTTCTCTGTTGCACTAGAGAGATTCCTCTTGAAGCTTCTCTATACTTTAGGAATGGCACTCCCTGCACTCTATCTCTCTTTCGTCCTTTCTCTTGTTTCTTTGGACTTGTTCTCCCCATGCTCTTCAACATGAGAGGTATCTGATGGCATGTTTGGTTTGAAACTGGAACCAGAACTAGAATGAATTAGAATGGGAATCGGAATGGCCGTACCCCCCCGATATGTTTGGTTCATGACCGAAATCGGAATGGAATTTAAATATTAGAAAAAAAAATAGGGATTGGGTTTTGGGAGATTGGAGCATTTCTATTTTCTCTTAGAATCATAATGGGAATGGAACTCTCCCCAACCAAACAGCTAGAATGGGAGTCACTCATTCCCATCATTCCAGAGTCCAAACCACTCATTCCCACTCCCATTCCAGAGTCCAACCCCAACCGCACCCCCCCCCCCCCCCCCACCCTCCACCCTCCGTGCCAACTAAACATGCTCTGGAAGTGAGGAAACTCCTTATGGGGCAAACCCATGGAACACCGTCTCCACTCTCTTTAGCAGAATTTAGAGTAATCACAATCACTTTTTCTTCTTTTCCCCACTTTTCATGTGGGAGCTTTTTTACCTCAGGAGAGGAAACTCCTAATGTACCGAACCCATGGAATAGACCCAATATAATGGTGGTCTCCTCATGAGATTGGACCTATGGAGCACAAATAAGCCTAATATGAACTCAGGCCTTGCAGGGCTGGACCATATGCATACATCCAATACAAAGTGAGGCCTTCCCGTAGGGCTAGTTGGCATAAACCCAACAAGTTGGTGGTAGAAACTAAATGTTTCACATTCTCATCTCTTGTCGTGTCCTTGAAGCACACTTGTACATGTTCATTTTGCCAACCTTCTCTAGTTACTACTTCATTAAACAGGGCAACACAGCTGTGTAACAGTCTGCATCCATGCAAACATATTATGCATTCCCCAAATAAAACTTTCCTTAGTTGCCCTTTATGGTTGAGCTGGGCCGATAACCCATAAGAAGAATGTGGTTTGGCAGTAGTTTAGGGCATCTTGAATGGAATCATGAGAGTACAGGCAGGAAGGACTATACATTCATGTGCTGCTGAAAAACAAAGGGTATCAAGAAAGATATATGGAAACTATCATAGTAAATAACCTGCACTTAGTTGAATTCCTAGGTATCAAGAAAGATATATGGGAAACTATCATAGTAAATAATCTTCACTCAGATGAATTCCTAAAATCATTAGCTTTCCCGAAAAAATGCTTTGGCTAGCATGGGAATCCATTCTTGAATCTCCAACATCCTGTTGCATGTGCTTTTTGGTTCATAGAAGTTGAGAGCTTCTTTTAGATCTGTTCTTTTAAAATTTCTTGTCCTGATTCATAGAATTTGATTTCGCAGATCAGCCTATCATTCATAGAGATATTAAATCCTCCAACATTCTTATAATGGATAATCTCCGTGCTAAGGTTGCTGATTTTGGGTTTTCACGACTTGGTGTGTCTGAGTCTGGAGTTACCCATGTTTCGACACAAGTAAAAGGGACTGCAGGCTATCTAGATCCAGAATATCTTAGAACTTATCAGGTCACAGAGAAGAGCGATGTCTTCTCATTTGGTGTATTGCTGGTGGAATTACTATCTGGGAGGCGCCCCATAGAAGCACAAAGGGATCTCAAGGAACGGGTTACAGCAAAATGGGTATGTATCAGTTTCTTTCATACAGAACTTCCACTTTCTAGTCAATGCTGACTTCTGGATTGCTGAAAACACCCTTGGCCTCCAAAGGAGGAGGAGGAGGTTTAAAGCAAGTTTATTAAACTTGCATGACAATAATGGAGATGCTTATAATATTTGCACGTGTATAATGAGATTTTTTCTATTTGATTGTTACAGAATGGTTTGTCGCTGTTATGTTAGCTATATGGTGAATTCTTTTAAGCTCCTACTTGTCTTTGTGAAAGTACAGGCAATGAAGAAATTTACGGAAGATAATGCAATACAAATATTGGACCCAAATCTATCACCAAGCCCTGCCACCTATCTGGCAGTGGAACAGATACTTGAGCTCGTATTCCAGTGCTTAGCTCCAGAGAGACAGAGAAGGCCCAGCATGAGGAGGTGTGCAGAAATCTTATGGAGCATACGTAAAGACTACAGAAAATTGTCGTCTCTGGATTCATTCTCCCAGCCATCCTATCAAAGGAATACTTCTCTTTACCACAACAAGAAAGAGAAGAGCTGATGAGGTGAAATTTTATGTTGTGGAAGATCTAATTTACTTTTGAAGAAGTTCAGAATGTCAAGTTTGGGATCACTCAAATGTGGCAGCGGATCAGATCTTCTTGCTATTTAGTGTTTGACTAGCATCAACATGTTTTTTTTTCCTTTGGGGAATTGTACTCATGGTACGTAGGGAAGGCAATTGCATATGCCTTCTTTATAGGAAGTTTTTGTTTATGTTTGTTGAGTAGGGAGGTATAACTATGCCAATTCTGCTTGGTATTTTTTCCCTTGTGATCTGTTACCATAATGGAGGAGGTATATAATGAAAATAAAAAAGCCGTATATTTTCTGTACATCCAGCCTGACGTTTTCTTCCTGTTATTTGGAACTCATATTTAGTGGCATCCATATTTTTCGTTTTGCTTAAGGAGTGCTTGCTCTGTGCACCACTCAGCAGTTCATAGAGTTTATTACAATGGAGACTCCTTCAACCAACGGCCAAATGCCTGCTGCTTTAGCTGCAAGCCGCTTGGGTTCTTCTTGGTTTTTTGCACAACTGAGTCCTTTCCTAGCTGCATTGGATCAAAAAGTTTGAATCCAAACCTGTCATATTTTTTTATGTATCAGGTTAGGCCTGGTTAATCGATCCATCGGGTATTGCCGGCTGCACCAGGTCAAGACCATCAGGTATTGCCTGGTGAACTACATAAAAAGGTATCAACATAAATACATAAATTTCTAAAATTTTAGGAAGTCCATCCTTATATCAAAAGGGCCATAATTTTCTTTAGTAATTATGATTAATCTTTAATACTTCATTCGGAACTGATGGAAATCCAGTGTTTCAGCATGGCGCATGAACTCAAGGGGTTTGTTTGGATGCATGACCATCCAGTGGTTCATACTTCGGCTGGCTCATCATGTACCTTCACAAGCATACAAGCACACAAGCATCGCATGCCTGCAAACGACGGACACCTGAGACAAGTGCAGCATGCACTCAAAGTTCAACTTTCTACGTGCATGGGTGCAGAGGCACATGCATGTAAATCAAAGTTTTGCATCCATAAACAAGGGCATCTGTTTATGTGTGCAAGCATGCATGTAACGTACACACATTCCTGTATGATCAGATTGTTTTAAGACATATATACAGGTGCGATGTGGATTGAAAGAGGAACCATCAAATCCAGCATTGAAGGCAAGGAAATATGAGTATAGAATAGTCTGTATCTCGATCACTTCAATTAACTCTGAAGCAATTCCCACATTTACAACCAATTCTAACATTATTATTTGACCTGTAGGATCTTTAGGCTAACCTGATTATTGCTGAAAATTTTATAGGATTACAGAACTTCCCTTGTAAACCTTATTTCCACCGTTACTAAACGTAGTTAAAAGTAACCAACATAGAATCTACTAATCTCACTCACCCCACAAAATTTCAGCCAGACTGCCCCTTTTCACACATTACATACGTCTATGAAGATTGATCCCTAGTCTTGATTTTTTCCCCCTCTGCACCCTGAACTGTACAATTGTTGGATGTCGTGGCATTAGACCGGATCAATCTGAACAGCTGGCTTCCTTATACGCTTGGCCATGCATCATCATCATCATAGCATGATGTGGCAAGACATAAATAAAATCCCCACAATGTCTGGGATGCTAATTGCTTCAGAAATTGATGGACTCCTGCATAGCAAACAAAAAAATTTGGCTCTACCAACATCAGTCACAACTTACTTGACATAAATAGTCACTAAAAATGTACAGACTACCAGCTCCCATAAATTTCCTCATCCAGTTTTCTTTTTTCTGTTTACTCTCTTATCTCTGCTCTTGATGATGAGTCCTGCCGTGTTAGCTGATATTCAGGCTCTTGCTGCTCATTGCTTCTATTTGCGCAAGTTGAGCACAAGAAGAAGAAGGAAGATGTGTATATGGTAATATGCCATAAGCTGCAGTCAAGTAAATTATCTCCAGCAAGTAAGAACCATCACAAGTAAACATGTTTGCATGCTAAAACATTCATATAAATTCTGAGCATTACAGTGTTCTCCATCAGCACATAGGCTATATGGAGGTACAGTAGGAACTATCAAATTTCCACTGAACACAACAGGAGTCATATTTGACAGTAAGCAAATGAGCTGATCCAACATAACTGAACCCTTGAAAGCCAGAAATGATATCATTGGTAATTTATATGATTAAAAACTCTCATACCTGTGCCATATCCAGTAGCTTTCGTTGGTTTCCATTTTCCAGCTTGTTGCTGCCAAAGCTAATGCCATAAAACCCAACAATATAAATCGCCAACGAAATCTTTTCTGCAGTGTTCTCATAAGATTCCAGAACCAACTTTTAATATTTTGCCATCTGCAAAAAAGTCAGAATGAGCTATTGAAGAACTTTAATAGATTTACTGTTGGCTGCTTACTATAGAATTTGTAACAAACCATAGACACTATACAATTACAGGGTTCTTAAAGAGAAGGGCAAATTACCAATAGTGCCGCTGGACCAGATGTTACTTAACATCAAAATTACCCATCAATATATAATATGAATGTAAAAATGTAATATATTCAGCAATTTTATGGAAGCATACCTTTCAGGCATATTTAAGTTGAATCTTGGTGGACAGTATATGGATCTGTGTGCCGTGGAAAACTCTAAAAACCATCCAAAAAGAAGACCAAGAATGCCTATTGCTATAACAATGACAATATTTGCTGACCTGAAATTATGATAACCAATATCTGTCTAAGAACCAGCAAATGGAGATAAAATCTACATACAAAATCATTTATCCAGCATACATACCTGGTTGCACCCATCAAAGCCAACAGAGCAGTGAGAATAGATACAATTGTGTGGATCGCCCTTTTTGAAGCCTCATCAATTGCAGCCATATATATAAAAGTGCTCACCACAGCCATAAAAGAAAGCCAAAAGTCTAGAAACTGAAGCCACATACAGTTATGTGTTCAGCAATTAATATTTTTACTGGCTGGGAAAAAAGGATGCATAGAAACATATATAGGAGTTTCATGTTAGCAGGGATCTACAGGTTCCTAAGCAGACAATAAATTACGATCAGATAACCATTCGAATTATATTTAAGTCCCGACCAACAAAGTGATTTGATATTATATCTTTTTCTTCAAAATATTATTTTGAATGACAAAATTATCCTTTCTGATATTAAACTCCTATCAAACCTGATCGGACCTGCCTGCAGGTCAACAGAGGCTGACCCAAACCTGCCAGCAGGCTATCTCTGTTGACCTCAAACCAACCTGTTTACTCAGTTCAAAGGGAGATATATATTAAAAGAAAGGAGGACAGGGGGGAAGCTGAGTGAAGGAGCCATGATGAGTGGTTGGCTAGATGATTGTGGTGCAGCAGGTTGGATAATGAGGTGGCAATGGGTTGGCTAGGTGGTGGTTGTGAGGCCCAATAGTCCCACATCGGAAAGACTCGTTTTAGAGCCTGGACATATGATGCGGGTGTCTCCAAATCCTGCAGACGCGTTTTGGGAGGAAAACAAAACCGGAAAGGGGTGAAGAACACTTGCGTGAAGCCCCGAAACCGAACAATATCTTGCTGGGGAGCCCCGCGGTCCCTCCTCATGTGGCCCCCATGTGGGCAATAGGTGCCTCACGTGCCCCGAGGAGGCGGAGGCGTGACATTTGGTATCAGAGCCGAGGATGGCTCTTGTCCGATGGTGGGAAGAGTGTGAGGCCCAATAGTCTCACATCGGAAAAACTCGTTCTAGAATCTGGATATATGATGCGGGTGTCTCCAAATCCTGCAGATGCGTTTTGGGAGGAAAACAAAACCGGGGAGGGGTGAAGGACGCTTGCGTGAAGCCCCGGAACCAGACAATATCTGGTAGGGGAGCCCCGCGGTCCCTCCTCATGTGGTCCCCACGTGGGCAATGGGTGCCTCACGTGCCCCGAGGAGGCGGGGGCGTGACAGTGGTGAGCTGGTGCCAACAGGCAAGCGAGGTGGGGGTAAGGCTAGAGGGCGGCAATGGGGCAGCTGGGAGTAGGCTAATGGGGTAGGGATAAAGACGGTGGCTTGAACCTAGTGCAGTGGATGGTAGAAGCAGTTTACTGTAGGTGCTATGATTTACCTACCAAGGCCTAATATACATTGTTGACCCTTTCCTTAAGCTTTTAAAATCTGATGGTCAGTTAACATGGTACTAGAGCTGAAAGTCATGGGTCCACTCTCCTTCAGGCCAATTTTCACGAGCAGAGGTGCTAAGGGCATGATTTATATTGTTGGCTCCTTCCTTAACAAGTTCAACTTTTGATGACTAGTGATTAGTTATTGTTGCTGTAAGAGACAACACTTAAAGCCCAAAAGAGTAGGGGAAGAAGGGAATAAATGGGATGAGAGAGGAGGAAGAGGAGAGGGCAGAGGTAGTGGCATGGGGGGGAAGATGGGAGTGGAGGATGGAGAGAGAAGACAAGAAAAGCTAGGTTTAAGTTTGAAGCTTCTAACTTTAGATACATGGCTGTGATTCTTCCATCTCAATTTTTTTTTTTTGTTTTTAATTAAAGTATTAATTGCACTCTTTATTTGGATCATACTTCTCCTATGTGTTATCCCTAAAATAATGGAAGTGTGTGGTTACAAAACAAGGCTATTTACAAAAAACCTTTTTGGTGGTATTTTAAAACATTTTTCGCATACACAATGACCCAACAAATTGGCACCCATCAACCCAAACTCGATCTGACCTGCTAGTGGGTCTCCCATGCTTGACCTGTACCCACCGGTTGGCCCTACAGGTCGGTAAAGCATTAGGATACATCCTTGTCCTCCTATAAGTACCAGCCAATGCTGAACTTTGTGGTAAATGGAATAATCAACCAGCAAAACATTTTAGGCGCGGCGCAGGGGGGGCGTGCACGTGGAGAGAGATACTGAGTTCTCTTGACTTGTGGCACATATGCTAAGGCCCTGTTTGGGCGAGCTGTTAGTAGTAGAGCTTTTGGAAGTAGAGCTGTCTGAAGCAGAGCGTTTATAAAAAGCTGTTTGCTGTTTGGTAACTATATTTCTAAAGTGCTGTGGCACTTTAACATGTGTTTGGTAAACAAACTGAGAAGTACTTTTGAGTGACAAAATGACCATAAAGGACATTATCAGTATTATATAACAGAGCATAATAAATATAATATGTATTAATACATAAATATATGATATAATATAATATTAATGTAATGTAATATAATATTATTATAATATAGTACCATAACATTATGTATTATAGAATAATATTTAATATAATATTAAATTATTTAGCATAACATATCAATGTATTATGATATAATGTAATATAATATTATATTTATAGTATAATACAATAATAAATATATAAAATATTATAATTATTAGTGTAAATTAATTTTTCATCCTTCTAATGACCATTTATCTCTCTAACACATTTTCTGACTAGGTGATAGAATTGGTTAAATAAATACTATTATTTTTATTTATTTATTTATTTATTTAGATCAGATTATTTGTCACTCACTCATTATTTTTCTTGTTATTTATTTTATTTAGTTATTTATTTATTTATTATTTTATTTCGTTGAAATATAGAGGGGTCACTGGCCATGGGTAGTGGCCGGCAAAAAAAAAGAAGAGGAAGAAGGAACAGAGGCAGCGGCGTTGAGAGGAAGAAGAAGATAGAGAGGGAGAGGGAGAGGATGGGTGAGAGAGGAAGAGGCGGGATGAGGGTTTTGGAAAAAAAAGTGAGATTTAAATGAGGGTATTTTGGTCCAAATAACAGCTTTCCAACAAAGCTGAAAACAGCTTTTGAGGAAAAGCTCCCCGCAAAAGCTGAAACAGATTTCTGAAAATTTTACCAAACACCATTTTTTATCTAAAAGTACTTTTTGAGGGCTAAAAAGTGCTTTTTGGCCCTCCAAAAGCTCCTCCAAACAGGGCCTAAAATGATTGTTATATCTTGGCCAGACAAAAATGAGATGTTAATGAATTTTACTTTCATTTTTTATTATATTAGATTCACAATTTTTCTTGCAACTAAGGATACTGCAGCCATTATGATCTCCATTATTATCTACAAACCTATGATCACATGGTCTATGAAATCGGAAGTTACCTTACAACAATGGTAATTAATTAATTAACAAATTAAGAAGAATCAATAAACCATATAAGTTCTGTTTACTAATCAGAAACTACATAACAGGTTAAAAAGAAATGGTTCAGTCAAAATGTTAGCCACTGTCTAACTAATTCAGTTACAAGTAGTCCAACAAAAGATAGTTTAGCATCATGAACTGCTTTCACTTTAGTATCTTCAATCAGAACTTCCATGTCATAACTTGTTATTTACAGTTCTGCTACAAGCCGTACTGTTCATTTTTCTTAGGAATTGATGAGCAAGCAGAGGGTGCAAGATAATACCTGTAGTACATGGAAGGACAGGACACACCAAGTGCCTACATCACATGCATGATATAAACCACTTGAAATTCCACTTGAAGAGAAGAGGATCCATTCAGCATATGCCTTAGAGCAAATGTAATAAGGCATTAGCAAAGACCTTATTTATTTATTTATGTATTTCATCCAGATCTAGCAAAATACAAAATAACAAACAACTATTTACAGATTTACAGAAAACACAGCACTTAAGTGCTGCCAAACTACGACATAAAAAGGTTGAAGTGCAGACAAAATGATGATCACATCTTGGCTGGCCAGAAATGAAGAAAATAAACGTATATATTAGTTGATGTTCTCTGAATATCTACATAAACAAAACTAGCTGATGCATGCTGGTGCTCATAAACATTTTCTGGAGTTTAAAACACACCTTATAGACTAATGTGACGATCTCGTAATAAACTAGAATCATTCAAAACTGGAGACATGCGTAAACATGCCTGTTGCCTTTTCAATGCAGATAAAAGTGAAAGACACTTCAATCACTGAGCTTGTTTACAAGAAGATGATGAATACTCCACAAACTCGTACTTTCTAATTTTACTGATAGGCTTTAAACAAATGGATATACTTATGTTCAAGTTTACATTTCAAATATTCTTATGTTTCAAGTTTACATTTCAAATATATTTTGTTCTACGTATCCTCGAGATATGAAGTTGATGAAGGGAATTCAACTGTTAATATATGGATTTGGAAAATATATTAGATACGGTTAGTCAGGGCGATATTTTTAAACAATTTTGGTTCTTCCTTCTAGCATTATTTCTTTTAAAGAACACAGTTTTTAATTAAGTACTGAATAATGTTTATTAGATAATTTTCAATATTTTCCTAATTATGTACATGGAAGTTTGAAGGAACTTTCATTGAATTTATTGTTTTTGAAGGAAACATTAGTTTTACTCAATTACAGAGCAAAGGTTTTAAATTAGAACACTAGGATATAAAATTGAATAGTAGTCATGCACTAAAAGAGGATGACGTGGGTATCAAAAGGATGGCTCGAATAAACTAAATTAGCATTCTTTGCATATATAATGATTGCCACCAGCAGTCAATCACTGTGAGGCCTCTTGCCATCAATACATTGAAAATATGCAGCCACCAGGATAAGGAGCTCATCCTGCCTGTAACCCAGAAAAACACTAACTTTGGAAAATACAGCATGATCTATATCAACACTTTAAACAATGCAACGAAGATAATCAGAAATTAAAACAATTATTATCCTAGGAAGCTGATGCACATTACTCTTCAGATTACATATCAAAGATGAGCCCTTTGTGAGAAACAAATTATCATCCCTAGTAATTTTAAGGGGTGATTAGTATAAATTAACTCTAAAATGCATATTTGAACAGTTGAAAATTATTGATTGCTATGAGAAATTATTTTGTGTCAACAGGGATCACTAAAAAAATTACCTTCTGTCGGAGGGCCCAAAATGCGGGTAAGATAGCTGCTGCATTCGAAGCAACTAGAAAGATTGACTGCCACATGTGACCTAGAATTAATGAAGTAACCCATATTAAATGGCAAAGTTTACTCATAATAAAATGGTGCTTATTAGCAATACCTAGTCAATAGGAAATTGCATGCATTATCTATTGAAGAACTAATTGATATATGACCAGAAAATTTACTGAAGAAACAGAAATTCTCTAGTCGATACCACATAAGAAACATGTTTGGAGTTGATCTGTTATACTTATGATCTGGTATATAATTGATTCCACATTGTAATTCTCATTGATTTCAAAATAAATAACAATTTTTTACCCAGTGCAGTCTACTCCAGTAGTAGGGTTCATGGTTCTTTTTTATATTGGCCATTAGTGGGAGCTGCCCTTAACATTTTAGTAAACAAAGATGCAAAAATTTACTTGGCATTACAGATCATATGCCCCTTGCCTTTTTAGAGCACTGTTTATCCTTCTCTTTCATTTTCTTTCACATCATTATTAATCTATCTCTACCTTTTCTTCTATAAATTTGCTTTAAAGTGTTGTCTATTTGACAAATATCAGCATGTCAGCACAATCTTGGAGCTGACTGCAACCAAAACTCAGCATTTTGGCTGACCAAGTTTTGAACTTTCTATAGCTACCCTTACTTCAAAATGAAACAAGTTTGTGAATTTGCCAATAATGACCAACAAGAGTTGGTTTTTTCAAGTAAGTTTCGCCATCTCGATACCTAACCCCGTACTAGTAATATGATAGTACGGTGTCCATACACTTAGTATGGGAATTGGTTCGGTGTATGGAGACTTGGTGTGCCCCCCTCCCCCTAATCGAGTCTCAATATTGGTATGGTATGGTACACTCGGCATGGAGTGGTATACATTAGTATGGCGAACCATGATTCAAGTCTCCTACACAGAACGGTAAGCTGTAAACAATATTTTGTAGCTCATTCCATAATAGAGCACAATTATATTTCGCAAGTATGTGCCTTATGGTGATTCCTATGCTTATTTAGTGTGCTTTTACATCATAAAGTATATGTTCTCAAAGAGGAAATCTGCACCAAAATTCTAGAAATTGGGCAAACCAGCTACAGTTGCACAACATTGCAAGTGAGAGAACATGAACACAGATATACATAGGTTAAAACATTTATGTGATACATTATGAGTACCTTTCGGTGTAACAAGTTCATTGCTGCAATCAAAGCCTCCATGGTCACGATCACAGGCGCAATAGCTGGAAGGAAAGAAGCAATGCTTATGTTAGTTCACTACAGATCAATGTGGATTATCTAGATTCTGTACCTTCACAGTAGACAAGGAAGTTTAGTATTGACAGTAAAGTACAAAACGGTAAAATTTCAGAAACAAGTGAATGACCTGTAAAATGTCAATCCACTTTGATCTATTGAACTGTGACATGCTCCATTATAATTACAGTGACTAGGGCATCCATCAAGGGAAATGGACATGGTAGTCTGATGTTTGAAATGATTGTCAAGAGGATGCTTCAGTCCAACACACCAGGTTCCTTCCCTGGCATATACAATATAAAATTCAATTCTTTTACCACTCAAATCATTCAATGCCAAAAATGCGGAACCATTGCTACTAGCTGTGCTGTTCGCATAATAGTCCCAGCTATCAATAGATGGTAAGCCACCAAATCTGGAGTATATTTCATAATTGATTTTTGAATCTGATGTTAACTGAACATGCATATTAGCCCCTGCCGCACCATGGGGAATGTCCAGGAAGAAGTAAGTCCATCCAGATTGCTCAACAGAAGAGTTGCTTAAAAGGTGTTCCAAGGAGAAATCACTGTTCGCCGTGGACCCATATTCCATAATAGGAAGATAATATGATTCAAGAGGAGAACTTGAACTTCTTTTGGGAACTCTCTGCAAGCAGCAAATTCTTAAATGGTCAATGCTATTTTAATACATCCAAGTAATACCAAGAAGAAACCTTTCACTAAATTCAGCTGGATTCAGTTTTTCCAATTCTGACTCGCTGTTGGGCAGCAATTTAATAAGCAGGTCAACTTTCACAAAGCTTCAACATAAATGTACAATATCCAATATGATAGAATTATATACCACACCCTTGGTAAAATGAATAAAAATGCATCTAACAAATTTGTTGACAGTAAACTGGAAAAGTCTCTTCATAAATGATTTAACAGATACAAATGTCCCTTCCACATTGCAAATAAACTGTTTCACATCAAAACAGCTCGTTGTTATTGAAAATAGAGCATGATAAAACAAGATTCTAAACAAGATGAGTGCTACCAACCATTTCAGTCTAAGAGTTTATCCTTTTAATAGATCAAGAATTTATGTTGCAGAATATTGCTCCGTGATGGCTGTCTCTTTGCAGGTTGTGTGTACATATAATGAATATGCATCTAGGGACTGAGTAGTAGTACATCAATAATATTGTTCAAGTTGAAAACCAGACATGAACTTTAGATAAATTCAGTCTTCATTTTTGCTGGTGCAAAACAAAAGTTTAGGTTCTACGAGTTTCTTTTACCATACAGAGAGGGTTTATTTTTATAATTGCAAGTATCTTCTCATTTGTCTGAACAGCACAATTGTTGAAAACCAAGCCTGAACTTTTCTCTCAATCTCACCTTCATGCCAGTGATTGAAACACAACTGTGCCAATGCATGCCAAGCACAGGCAGTGCACGACTTGAGATAGTATGTGTATGCCAATACCAGGCTGACATGCCATCAACACCCCATACCTCATCCTTGAATTTCACTTCTTGTTCTCCCTATATCTATCCCCCTTTCAAAGATTAAATTTTTATAATAGATGCGTTTAGTGTGCACAAATGCAGTGAAATATGACTTATATAATTGTAGCATGTATGTTTTATTCTAGTTACCTCTATGTCCTGCTATTAATCACATTTTGCCATGCTCCTGGCATGTTAATGCACATTTTTATTGAAAGTACATGGATCATTTATTGGGGAAACTGGATCCCATTTTTTGACATTGATATCTGTGACTAAACTTCTAAATAACATAACAGCACATAAAATCATAGTGGCTCTCGCAGATTATAAATAGTGGCCCATAGTTCTACCTGAAGGACATATGTCTCCCATGTACAGTTGACTCCAGCCTTTCCACCGAGGCATTCATACACTTGCCACTGAAACGAGAAACACAGACGGATATCTGAGTATCTTTCTTGTATCACTCCATTCACTTCTGTCTGGTTAACAGCCTCAATGGCAATGAACCAGCGTCCAATTTTTGGCGACTTTACAATTAAAGGAGCCCTACTTATATCAGCAGAATGATCATGTAAAGTCCTAAGCGGCATTGCATTAAAGCGAACATAGCACATTAGAAGCATTCCACTAAAGTTTGCTGGGTTATCCATGGAAGATGTTTGATTTAGTCTGAAATCGGTACTTGTAATTTTAAATTGGGATGCTACACCCAATATATCCAAGAAGTAGAATTTTAACTCTCCCAGTCCAAGGCACGATGACTCAATAGAATTGCTGCATGTGATCAAATTTTCTGTTGTTGTAAGCATACTGGCATTGGACACCACTTGCTTCCCTTCAATAGCATAGCGTTTGGACACCAAATGATAACCAGCTTTCCTATGGTCTCCAGTTCTCACCATATGGTTCAAACTGCCACTTTTGTACATTGTTAAATCTAAAAGATTCCTTGATTGCTTGTTTGTTAAAGATTGAGAACAAGAAATCATATTGACTGTCTGATTACAGTAAGGACCCCAAATTGTTGAGGTGGGACATCCTTCTACAAATATGCTGGTGCTGAACACGTATGCCTTGCCTCGACTAATCTGCAATATGATTCAAAAGTTCTTTTCAATTCAACCATCTAAGAAAAGAGGACAACAAAAGAAACCAGAAATCAAATAAGCTAACTCATTGATGGAACTGAATACATTTAATTTTTCATTCGTGTGGAGTCAGAAGACAGGCAATAGGTATAAAATCAGATAAGATATCCATTTATGCAAATAAAAAGAGAATACCATTTTTGATTGCGTACGAGCAGGTCCAAGGCCATTGAAGAATCCAATGTACCATATCCCTGGAGATATCTGCAGAACATATTTCTAAGATGATATCATCCACTTCTACAGTGGTAAACTAAAGATTCTAAGAAAAAAGTATCTTTATCCTTTAAGGTAAAATAAATCATAATAGCAAGATGCATTTCTCGATCATAATTAATATCTTGATTCTAAACAACAAAGTAATTTACGAAAAGCAGCCAAACAGAAATTTTTTGGTGATAGAAGCCAAACAGAGAATATTGTTCCAAGCAAATTATCAAATTTGAAATAATGACACTGCTCAGAAAATATTAAAGAGATTTAATCAAAACCAAATTCAAGCACAGATAAATCTTAATTTCTGATTCTTTCTCCAATTGTTTTGGACAACCTATACATGCTGGTTTCCCTATAAAGTTTGTAATCTCTCTTATACCAGCAATTTGCCTGTTTTCCATGCTCGACTAATGCCAAGTAGAATGAGTTAAGAGATTGATGTTGGGCCAAGAAAGCTAGTTTGCTTATGGTTGAACCTCTTTAATCACTTTCACTTTTTGATGGCTAAATATGCTTTTACGTAGACTAGATTATAACTACATTGTTTTGACTACTAGTTCTCCGAAGGAAAGCGCCGACCTTTGTAGAAATCCTACTAGTGGATACTACATGTTCCTTGGATATTCATATTTCTTATATGAACAATAAGCTAAACATCATTTCTTTGGTTAAGTTAGAGAATCAGATGGTGGTGCAAATTACTACACTGAGAGTGCATAGGTTCAAACCTTAGCACTTACTTACACATCTACTCCTAGACATTACTCACATCATAGCTAAGGTGTTACACAGATTTTCAATCAAGGGTCCAAATCCCAGTCCAGGGGCCGTCCCAATCTGGTCCCAAGATGGTACTAAGATAGACCAGATCACCATAAACAACTAGAATGAAGAAAAAAATTAATTAATTAATCAAATTGAAAAAATCAAAGTTTTGAGATGCCAGGTCATCTCAAGTGTCGGGATACAACCACTAGGACCAGGATTACCAGGTCTGGAGTGACTTGAGGTCCCAGGTGCATCCTAGTTCCAAGTCTCTCTCCAGTTCAGTCTGGCGCCACTAGGACAAACCGGATCCTTAATCCTTGTGCTTGAAAATTCCTTTCTTTTACATCTAGAAAAGGAATAATAATGTTATTGGTCATTTTTTCACCACCATGTTTTACAATCTTGCGTCCCTATGTCCAATTAATTAAGCAATTCATGAACATTTTTATGAATGCATATGCAGCATTTCAATATCTGCCAAGAAACTCTTCAGCATCCAACTGCACTTTGAAACTACAAGATGTAAATGGCTTGTTCAGATGAATCAGTGAGCTAGTTAAACAAAAAAGAAGCAAGAACAAATTGTAAGTTTGGTCATTGCCCACCACACCTAGTGGATACAGTCTTCCTATACTTGCTCAACTTACGGTGCTTCCTTTTTTGTGAATAGAATGTTTTTACTTGTTTAGATGCTACAGGCAGAAATACGTCCAGACAACTCAAGTGTAACATATTGACTAAGGCACATGCTTGTGTACAAGCAGGCATTAAGGTTTGGTGGTTATTCGAGGGAATTTAGTCAGTAAATAGATGAATTAGAAAAGACACTTAACAAAAGGCTGTTTATCATCAATGCTTTGATTAATATGCTTATATAAGGGCAATGAAACGGTTCAAGGAAAAGGAGAATTTTCTTCGCATGTCCATCCCTTTAGCTGAATTTACAGACAAGAAGCCTTATCACAACAATTAGGATGGGCTCCATAAATACGACCTTGAAAAATTTCCTGATAAGTACCAAAGAAAAATTAAACAGTTCAATATAGAATCAGAGACAGCAAACAGCATGCTCTTCCTTCTCATTTGGTAGTTCGAGGGAAAGAGAGGATCAGAGATAGGTGTTTTCTAATGAACTTGCTAGTAAGAGATGAAGGTATGTTTTCATGTCAATATGCATTGTAAGTAATATAAGATTGTCAGATATCATCGTAATTTCAAAACTAAACTACAGAATAGTTGCAAGCCTTGAAGATCTATTGACAAAAGGTTTATCATGATTTCCAGTTGAAATTTGTACACAGAAACATAGATATTGCCAACAACATTCGAAAGAAGAATTTTTCAATAGATCTGGGTTCATCTATAAGGCCAATGTTTCACAGCTACAGCAACAAAACATCAATACGATAAATCATGAAGTCATTGAAAATTGATATGAAGTCCACAGCTAGGTCTCAGCTGATAAAGATTTGATATCAATTAATTCAGTAAAGAATAACAACCTGTTCATTTGTCAATATCACTGTAAGATTTTCCTGGAATGGAATGCATTGATCCACATTGGAGAGATTCTGGGCACCCCCAAAAGATCCATTCAAGATAAAATTTGAAACTGTAACACAGAAGTATTTTCCCTTAAGACTATTTGCATCATCACAGAATTACACTTAAATACATGAAAACCACAGATCAAGGAAACAAAAATTGAAAAATCTCCACCACAAACATATATAAAAGGCAACACAGCTAACCCTGATTTTTGGAAGAAAATATTCTGACGCTTAAAAGATTGCTTCATGATGAAACAGAAGCAATAATCTGGCTCAAAATCATATCTGAATTAGAGTGGTTCATCAAAAGAGACATAGGTAATATAAACTCCATCAGAAAAAGAACCTTCGTTATTAATATGTTTAGGGAAAATGTTATGCAGCTGATGAAGCAGAATTAGAATATAAAATACTAGTAAAAAATAAAAAATTGTTTTCAATGTGACTGAATCATAAAAGAAAAAAGGGTTTAAGCAAGAAATCATATTCAAAGCAGGAATAACTCACAAACTTGTCATTTTTTATCGCTTAGTAAACTACATAGGCCCATACACTACAGATTCAAAGCAAAAGAACACTAGTTCACTAGCTACAGCATGATAGGAGGTTTTAATTGAAATTTTTGATAAAAAATATCCAAAATGAAGGCATAAGTTGGGTGAGTGGATTAGCAAATGCACAACTATTTGGCACTTTTCTACCATATGACAAGCTGTAGATAAAACACTCTACATTTAATTCTCCATCCCGTTCAAAATCATCTAAGAAGGAAATAGTAACATGGCAATGGGAGATAATGTATGTACTGCATAAGTGATACCATGCCAGCTCTTAGGTGGAACAGATATTATGATGCAGATTCTAGCGTCCCTGAATTGGGGACACCAGCAGTGCAAGCTCTCAGGTGGGACAGAAATTATGATGCAGATTCTAGCATCCCTGTATTGGGGACACCAGCATTTTGGTGGGACAAAAATGCAGAGTGCAATACTGCTGCATCAAAAGTCATCAGATCGACTTGCCAGACCAGCACACAGTCATCTCTTTATGCTGGATTTAGTAAACATATCGCAGAAGTTGACCAACAGAAATAATGCATATATATGCATTATGTATAAAATCAACAGACATAATAAATCCATAGAAATGTGAATCCAGTACCATACATGAATCTTTCAAGTAAGTTTCTGATATATCTGGAATAGGAGGACTGCCCTCTTTGAAACATATCACAGGAAGTGTGCTCTTTGGAAGTCGTTCCATTTGTTCCATATCCTGCAAGATTGGGTTATAAAATCGTAAGTCAGAGGGTACAAGAAATATCATGATACAAACTGAAGAACTAAGTAGACAACTTTTAATTGAGCATTTTTCTGAAATCTACACTATACAAGTCAGAGAATAACATACAGATTTTGGAAACATGTAATAAATGTGATTCTTCTATAAAGTACTATTTTTAATCCTGCAAAGACCACATACTGTAAAAGAGTACAGTGTCAATTTTGTTTGATCTTATTTCTAATCTCATATCTCCTTTTTTCAGTGCTTTCTCCATGGTATGCAGAAAGTCGAACGCAAGGAGATGAAGGATTCCTACTTCAAAACCAAGTTGCCCATATAATCTGACCTCAGAATGAAAACTGGCCTATCACTATTTGTTGAGGAGTCTTCCTGATAAAATATATGGATCAATAAACCAGCAAATCCATCAATTGCTTTTATCAAGTTGCAGTGGTCCTATAACTATAAAGTGAAGCACTTCTTAAGTATTTAAAGCAAGTTTTTTGTGCACCTAAATTGTTACATTGGCACATTCAAACTAAGTAATCTGTGTGATTCTTACTAGCTACGCTGCGCTTCTTCGTTTTATTTTTATTTCTTTACCCTTTTCGCTTTCCTCAGCTTCTTCTACCCGAAGGAAATTTGAAAAATAGCGCTCTAATTATCTAGTCCATACTGATGCCAAGGTAAATAACTAAAGCACTACACCAGTTACTCATGTACATAATGTGAGATGTGTTGCAAAAAGAAAACAAAGGGATGAAAATAAAGCAACATATTTATGCATAACAAAGATACTCAAATTAGGGGTTGTCGCAGCTGTGAACTTTTATGCTCATTGACATGTCTGAAATGAGTACACTTGGTAGAACATAGGGAAAGCTGGTTTTCACCAGAAGGGAAAAAATATCAAGATAACATGTAAATTAAAAGAAGTGAAGATGCATAAAGCACGAGAAGGAAAAAACAACCTTAAAAAGAGCACTTACTAAGTAAATGAAGTTACAAATGGCTTCAACTGAAAGTCGTATGGAAACAGAAGCAGAAACAAGGAATTTACAAGCACATTCACAAGCTTGATAATGTGCTCATATAACAACATCTTTATGCTACTTTTTTTTTCATGAAGTTGTCGTGCCATTAGATAAAATAATATCAAGAATTTTAGACAAAAAACCCTCAAGTTTGCTGCTTTCAGTAAAGGTAGACAAAGGAGCGAGCGGTCATCCATGAAGCAAATAATTGCTACTACCTAGTTATGGTCCTGGCAAACCAAGGTCCTGGGAGGGGCAATTGGATATAGACTTAACATTTAGCTTTTGTTTTTGCACAAGATAACTACCCCAGGACTTGAACCCATGCCATTACGCTTGTAAGCCCAAGCCTTTTACCATGCTACCAAGCAATGGCCCATGTCATCCATGAAGCAAAATAATAGTAAAATCATGACTACAAGAATAAAGGGAAGAAACCTAAAAAGTCAAGCCAAGCAAACAAGATTAGCAGCACCAAAGGATGCTACTCCACTTACAACATGGGGTTGTGCTTGAACCTTAAAACACCGGAACTATTACCTCATTCACAGGGAATTTTTGCTATTTGATTATGAAGGGCTCTACTATTTGAACTCCGAGAGGAAATGGAAGACTAAACATGCTAAATGCAGCGGCCTTTTGTAAATATACACCTTAAACATAGTCCACAAGGCAAGGATTTAAAACAAGATTGTTGCTGTTCTAAGCCAACAAACTTGTCTCTTGTTGCAAATAACAATTAGTCATTAGAGTTGAGAAGATGGAGATGTACGCCTAAGATCCATGCTCCAGCTAGATTTACTAGACACTAAAAGGATATGAAGGTCAAGACAACCTAAAGTATGCACTGCAAGAAGACTACTTACATGTAGGAGAATTATCTGGACCTTTAACCAAGATAAGTTACTTGTCCTTGTGGAGGGGCAATTTTTATGGCCCACAATAAAGAAGGATGAAGGAAAGGCAATTTAACAGCGTTACGTCTACCAAACTGCTAAGGCTTAAGTGCCAACTACTGGACTTGATACCCAAATCCCTATCCCTGAGTGTCTTGAGGAAGAACTGAGTATGGAGTACAGACCATGTCCTAATGTTACCCAAAATCAAGGACTTGAGTCCATTTTTTAGTAGTGGAAAGATCCTCGAAAACAGAACACACTGTCTCATATCACAAGGAGACCAACAGAAAATGTGGCCAACTCATCCTTCATCAAACTGGCACGGCTACATGGGATTCCCAAATCCATTGTGTCTAATTGAGATGTCAAATTCGTTAGTTGTTTCTAGAAGACAAGAAAAGGCAGGGATGAAGGTACATTTCTTAAGTGCCTTCCATCTACAGATAGACAAGCAAACTGAAGTTGTTAATAGAAGTCTGGAGAACATGATACACTGCCCCATCACTGAGCATGCAACTACCTACCTGGGATGTGGTTTTGCACCAACCTAGTATGCGTATGACAATATCATCCATAGCTCAAAGAGATGATCATCATCAAGATAGTATCACGACTGACACTGTAGCAATCAATCGACCTTGTCCCTTTATCGATGTCAAACAAGACTTTTCCTTGAGGCAAAGACTTCTCTCAACCTAGATCATAAATACCTACCCCACCTATACATGAAGAATTCAAGAATAAGTTTGCGAGGAGCATCATGACTTACCATGAGCATAGGAACCAAGAATGATAGACTATTCAATTCAAGACTAAAGATTGGGTTCCTGTCCATTACCGACCAAATCAGCACCCACCCTAATAGTTCGACAAGCCGCAACCAAAGCATATTGGGCCGTACTACTCATCAAACTAATAGGAGAAATTGCTACAAGACTTGATCTCCTAGAAAACATATACTTCAGCCCTCAAAATTGCTGACTTTTCTCCATACTTTGGTAAACAAGACAAGGCAAACAAAGGTCATGACCTATGGTTGTTGATACTTCCAAAGAAAAGAAACTGCATGAGGTTGAAGCAGTTGTGGACAATTAGAAAATGATGATACAGTGCCAAGCTTATCACAAATATCTGGTCAAATAGATGAGCAAACCCAAGCTAAAGAGATCATGAATAATGATTGAAGACCAACAGGTTGCAAAACCTGAATCATGATCTATGTTTAGATTGCCAAGCATTCAATTCATCGGAGCTCAACTCTTCATGCAGAAGGGGAGCTGATGCAAGTCCGCTCGATACTCTTCACCTTTGGAAGACACCAAACTCTCAAAATGGGTCCTAGGAACAGCACAGAAAGCCTAAGAGTTTGCAAAGCCAAAGAGCATAAAGGGATAAAGTAACAGTAGAGCATTATTGTTATAGCCATTATCCAACAACTGCTACCCAATTAGTAACATCAACTAGATATCATGCAAGCTTCAAGAAGTTTAGCCCCGATAAACCTTCTACAACAAATCAAGCACCGTTAAATCACTCCAAGCCATAGAAGGATTCTAGACACTTTAAAAGCTTACGTCGATCTTGGCTACACATATCGTTGTCTGATTGTCCTGATCAACAGTAGGTCGGAATTCTAGAGTCTAGATTGCTTAGCCTAGATAATATTAATTATTAAGAGCTCCGGTAAAGCCAGAGTTTCCTTTAATATAAAGGCCTTGGAACATATAAATACCCTCTATCTACTCGATTTTCATCAATAAATCTCCTTGGGCAATGGATCTTACCTAACTTTGGTGGACTCCAAAGGGCTCTAGTGGGTATAGGAGAAAACTTTGGTGGCTTTCAAGGAACATTCAACAGCAAGATCGTGGATTCTAAACAGTTGCAAACCCATTTTAAAGATGTTGGTGGATTCCAAATGCTGGAGAAGACCCCTAGTAGTAAGCATTTAGTAGTTATCCCTTCCCTTCTAGTTCTAGCTTAGCTATCCTACTCTTTTAATGGCAAGCATTTATCATTCTACAAATTTAGATCCAGACCGTCCCATCCATTTCAAGTCAATGCCTTGCAAGGTCCAATTGGTGTCTCAAAACACTACTAGGACCTTGGATTGTCATACATTTGTAGACAACACATCTTAAACCTTTCTCCCAACCCTTACAGCAAAATTGTTTTCTTAATGCAGCCTAATCTCGCTCTAACACTGTCTGAGCCCAGCCCAGCCCAACACCTATGCCAATGAAGAGCCAAAATGATGTAAAGACACATTGAACAAATCACTTGCACTCAAGGCCCATGACTAAAGAAGAAAGCAAATTGTTTTTTTAAGAAAGAACTCCAAGTCCAAAATGCATCAATAAAAAAATAGTGCCAAATAACCTCAAGAAGGCAAATATGATAACAAATTACATATAGGAAAGAAACCTTAATGCTCATTAAAGGGGAGTGAAAACAGCGTTAGAAATAGATGGAATTGTAAGGAGAACAGATTCCACAAAAAACATTTAGTGGAAATATTAGATTTTATTAAAGAAACAATCATTTGATATCATTTGTTACTATTTATGACTAATTATGTTTCAAATAATGAGATAATGCTCAAAATAAAGCGTGAAAGTCCACTATGTTGCGTGATAAGCTTGGACGGGTTTAGAATATCCTTAACATAAAATTAGGCTCGGTGCCTTCAAAAAGATCCAACTTCCACATCGTCACTAGAAAATGTAGCAACTAGTAAAGCTGGAGAAAGAAACATATTGAAAGATGTCTTTTTGTGCTCCAAACAACAACTTAGCGACCTTGAAATGAAGAATGGATCTCTCATAAAATTTCATATTCCAACAATTTGACATTGATCAACTGGCCATTAATGTCAAATTTTCCGTGACTAATGTAAGCAATTACAATGATGAAGAATTAAACATTATCATCCTGGTCTTTAAAAAAATCAATAGACAGAATGCTGAATGCAACTGAAAAGGCAATTTGTGAAAGACATCCAAAAGAATTGCATAACCTTCCACTAAGGCAATAACCCATACAAATAAGTATTTACAGTTTAGGCCCTTGTCATAATACCATAAAACATGAATTAAAAAAATATACAGGCAACATATACACAATATACACAATATACACAATACATATATAAATGATAGGACTTCTTATTTTCTAACATATCGGATCAACTTTACATAGTTTAAGTCGTTCTTCATTCAATTGACTGAATATAGGACTTGCTCAGATGGTAGGAAGTATGTATGTATGTGTATATGTAGAATATCAAACTTCAAGATCAATTTTTTAGTACAAAAGAGCCATGTTCTGCAGCTTTTGATTGATTCCATACCTAATTACAGCATGCTTATGCATTTGAGAGTGGTGGTTAACAGAAATGCCCACATATGAGTCTGCTTAGTGTCGCTACAATAACAAAACTTTAGGTGCCAGCACCAGTACTTACCAATCTGCACACCGGCCAGCTATATGCATGACAAGCAAATAGCCGATTCGTAACTCATGCAGGCTGATCCATGTTGGTTCATTCCAACCAGGATGGATCAGGATAAAAAGATGCAGACTGGCATGGAACCTTTTTTCCTGCTATGAACCTAGCATGTGAACAAATACATGACTGACACTGCATGACATGCTATCATACCAGTCATTGATGACATGGGGGCACAACATGTGGTTCTTTAGTCTTTGACATTATTAAATAATTCGGTCTTATGGAAACATAATTAAGCAATGTAGAACAGGCAGATCTCTGAAGTTATTGAAAAAGAAGATATATAACTAATTAATAAGCAAACTTACAATGTCCGCATCTGACAAAAAAGTCATCGCCATGGAAGAGAACCAAGGTGGCAGTTCAACTGCATTAAGGTAATAAATATAAGGTCCAACCAAATAGTAGCATAAAATTTGGGGAAAGAAAAGGCTATAAAGATATCCATGCTGAAGTACATCCATCACCACATAAAATAAACATCATCAATTATTTTCTACAGATTATCTAAGCATTACAAAATTATTTCAAAACATTAAGTATGGTTCTCATTTTTTTAACAAATCCCCGAAAACACTAAAGAAGGGATTTACAATGAAGTAGTGTATAGAGCAATCTAGAGAGCTTAAGAGCAATCTAGTCTCAAAATAACCGAGAAAACTCTCCTACATGCATGTGCACTAGAGATGTGTATTGCTATGAAAAAGATTTATCAAGGATTTCTCAATGCTGAAGGCGAGACATGCAGGTTGGTCTCTGCAGTCACTAATATGCAGGTGAAAAAGTCCTTGTGTTAAGCCTTACCCAAAAAGTATTCCATGCCTGTACATCAAAAATAGAAAGCATTTAGAATTGATGATGCCCTCTTTTTTTCTCTTTTTCTCAGGGAGGAGAGGGCTTTTTGATGCGTAATTATGATTTCAGGGTTCAGAGTGACTGATCTCTATAAGGAACTGCATCAACATGGCATAGGAAAAGGTGGTTTCTAGAGAAGTTGCACAAATAATGAAGCAGGCTGGTGACAGATCAATGTACAGTGAAAACTGCACTGGAAAATGAACTGGAGATGGATCAGCAGATAGTAAAACCAAGTTATTGACAATATTCCAGACATTTGTAACAGTATGAAGAAAGACTAAGGTGGGTTTTGCAAAATTTGATGGAATATAATCTAGGATCAGTTCTGCATATTCGAAGTAAATGAGAATAAAAGGACATCCCCGCATCAGCAATCGGGCAAGAGTAGCAGAGGCTCTTGAAAGCAATACAGAGTTAAGCTAGAAATCAATAAAAATTGATATCTTAAATCTAAAATATACTTGTTTTTGCTTCTATTAGAACTTAGAATCTCTATATCCAGAAAATGCCTATACTAGTAAACGAACATGGAAGAATAAACAACTTTGTTGAGATCACTGTTCTAACATTGTTGAGGCAAAACAGAAACCAAGAGAATTGTCAAATGAAAGAATCCAGTTACTGAGTAAAAGTAACAGTAGAAGATATCTGATGGCAAGCAGTACCTACTCGTTTCAAATCCAACCATGGATATAGATTACAATGCTCTGAATCTCAAGCAAACTTATGAGATATTAATAATTAATCAGGAACGGACACAGACGACACTATAACAGCTATGTAGAAGAGAAGATAGTAGCAGACTTGTAAAACATATGAATTACTAACTCATTTGACATAATAATGCAAATTAGAAAAATCATCAATGCGCACATCCAGTTTCAAAATAACAAATTCACTGATGCCCAAGCTATTGGCCAGACAGCGAAGAGGCAAAATCAATCATGTGTTCTTATCAGCATGAGCATGTTGTACACACCTTGAACTATAAAGAATATGGAACACCACCATCTTACTATACAAAAGCTATGACACACCAATAATAAGGTAAGGTAGAATGGTGATCATTAATATATCTCACTTGGCATAGAGTTCTAATCATCAAGGTTCGTTATCTCGGTACTGGACCCTATATTGGTGCCACACTAACACTGTGTCATATGGTATGGTACAGGATCTTTTCAGAATACCAAATATCGATACGCCTCCTGTACCGAATACTGGTACTAAATCGGTATGATACGGTACGCTCTGTACCGTCCGGTTTGGGCCAATACGACGAACTATGGTTCTAATGATCAAAAAAAAATGAAGAACGGGAATTTAACTATTTAAGTCAGGATTAATTATGATTTCCACCACATAAAGTGCAAGAGAAAAATACTATACAACTATTTTATGTCATCTACTACCATATGAATATGCTTTTGTCTCATCAACTCTCGTCCAGTCTCATGATGCTTGATTACATTCTCATGTCCATTGATGTAACTTCACCCGCCCCCCGAAAAAAAAACTAAAAATTGATATGTTGAAAGAGGGTTATAGCAGAATATGCAAGTTACACTCCAAAAAGTGCAAAGAATTGTTTATTTCAAAAACAGAAAAGCACACCTAACAATACTAAACTATAGAAATTTGAAAAAAATATAAGAAACCACACGAATACTTATATGAGTAACAACCATGTTTCTTTCCCAAACAGATAAAATAATGCAGTTCCCCAAAGATGAAGTGTCATTAGGTGATTGCAAGTATACCAACTGTATTAGCAAAATAAAAGGCCCCAAACAAATAATTCAATTTGACATGGACCTTTAATTCATCCTCAAAAGCCAATATTTTGATCATTAAAAAGCTGATAATGTTCAACAAAAAATCACTAGAAAAGGAACTAAAATACACTCAAACTTCCAATTCAGTAGATGGCATAGTTTCTTTATTCCAAAAGACATCAAGCGGTGCAACTTCCACTAAACGACACTCTTGAAACCCGATAAAAATGCTGAGAGAAGAAAAGTATGCCAGGAGCATGAAACAGTCGCTCAAAATTTTCTCAAAATTCGATTTTGGAATAAAATAAACCAACCTAATTATAAACCAAGAAGGAAGAGCTTAAGAAGAGAAAGGTACAGAGACCCAGTATTAAATACTCAGACCGCTGCAAAACCCAAGAACGAAATTTATAGACTCACTACCATACACTCCATCGATTTTGAGCATCTCGATTGCCAATTATAAGAGAAATACCATAGAACTTATACCCCAAAAACCAAAAAGATTTGATCTTTTATCTTAAACAAACCAAACCAAGTTTGTAAGAGGAGGAATCCAAAAATTCTCCTACAAAAACCTAAAAAACGTGCCTGCCCAGTGCCCACCACTCCAGTAACTCCAGTGACATGGCCAGAACCAAGTCTCGCAGCGCCTATAGCTCGACAGCCCAGAGCTAGGCCCCTGCGTCCCTGGCATGCGACGCAGCAGGCCATTAGAGCGGAAAAGAAAAACAACAAAATCTATATCCTTAAACAGATTTACAAGCACCTCGGTTACAAATGCCAACAATAGACCGTCAATATTTATACCAAAAAAGACATCAAAATTTGATCTTTATACCCAAAAAGAAAATCATCACAATTGTATCTTGGTGACCAAAAAGTCATCAAAATTCGATCTTTTATCTCCAACAACCAAATCAAGATCAGAACAAGAAACACCCAAAGATTTTCCAAAAGAAGCCGAGAAAAACCGCCCCCACCTACCTCGCAAGTAAGTCCAGTCGTAGGGCCTGAGCCGGGTCTCGCCGCGCGCGTAGCTCGAGACGACGTAGCTGAGCCCCGGCGGCCCCTGGCACGCGGCAGAGCCCGCCATTAGAGCCCACAAGCAAAACAGCACCAAAAGGCGGAGATCCGACGCAGCCATCGACGGCAGAAAAGAGAGGAAAAGGAGAGGAAGTTCTGCCCCCTTTATTCTCCTCCTTTTGGTCTCTCGGAGGATTCCCAGGAGGAGACGGAGACGTAGCGGAGGAGCAAAAGGAGGAACGGTACCAAGACAGATATTCACTTGGATCGAGCGCGAGTACCGGTGGGAATGTCCGGCTCCGAGGTGCGAACTTGTGGTTCAAGGCTCCTGGCTCTCTGTTTGTTTGTTCTTTCCCAGATAAAACCAGGCCTCGGACCACGGAGACGGACGCTCTTTACCAAACCGAGGCGTGCTCTTTTACTTTTAGCGACGTCGTGAGAACAACGGCTTTCGTCTGAAACCGCCGCTAGCCGTCGTAATGGTCATGGCGGAATGGCCTTTAGCGGGCTCTTGGAAGGGATTCCAATAAACACAGCTAATGACTGGATTTTTTGGTTCGAGCGGATTTTCCTTTCCCCTTTTGTTTAGGCAAATTGGAGGTATTTAATTAAACGAAACATAAGTAGATACAACGTGTCAGAAAATAAAATATTTAAAAACTGTATAAAAAGATCAGCACAAAAAATTTATAATATTGGTCTTTCCATTATTCGACATATAAGATGTAATCCAACCAACAGCATTATTAATATTTCTATAAACATATGAGAAGGACGAGGGCATCATTTTCCAACAATCCTATAATAATAGATGTAGACTTCATCAGCAAAAGATGGATGAGAAAGCTACTTAACAAACTGTCGTAGAATCTAAATTATTTAGAAAAAAATCCATATAAAAAAAAAGTCCAAATGGAAAGTGAATTGAATTCATATGGTTAGGTAATGCTCTTTTTATTAATATGCCTCCTACCTAGTTTGACCTAGCTTTAATGCAGTTTAATCTGAAGCCAACTTCTTTTTTTTCTTTTGTGGAAGGAATTTACATTATTTTTAGCTTAAGTATGTACAAAAAAAATTAAAACTATCTTTAGAATTTTAACAACTTCAATTTCAGTCTGCGTATGTGTTTCATAGTTACTTTAAAATGGGTCTCTTCTGGATGAGTAAGAAACACAAAAAAAAAAGTTTGGATGTTTGATATTCTATCAAAGCCATAGGCTTTCCAATCCGTAGAAGAGCATTCCATGTATCAAAAGAATTCATGCTTTCCATTTTCTTATATGAAAAAATTTTTGATATATTGCGAATGAGGTTAAGCAATTTATTAAAAGCATGCATGATTATCTAAAAATTTTAAAAATTTATTTTACTTTAAAATTAATTTTATATTATTTTTATATTGAACTTTTTTATTTTTATAAAATTATTTTATTTTTTTAAATAATCAAATATAATATACTCTAATCTTTTTTAATAAATAATAAAAATAAACAAACAAACAAATCCTCTTCTACCAAAATAACAGCCAACGATCTTAGATTTTTACAATGGCTTACCAACCACGTCCAAAGATATCATTATTGAGGACCCCACCCAAAATCGAACACAAAAGTTGTGCACGTAACATAGAGGCTTCTTCCCTGGGCCCCGCAAAGACTTTATCCAAATGGGACGTGGTCATAGCCTGTTCCAACAAATAAAACAACACCCGCGGCAGGACGAATCTTAATGAATTCAAGGTTCAGAAGCACTAATCTCAATGACTGACTGATGATTCATCTAAACCAAGATTTAAGTCTCAGCCAGAAGGATTAATGGGCAGGGGAAAGAAAATCCTAGCCGGATCTTAATCATGTCGAAGCCCATCAAGTAGGTTAATAAGTTAAAGATATATTTCTGAATCATGTTTGATATGAATAAAATAAAATCTTAGTTGCACTACTCCTAGTTAGCCAAATTTGTGTGCATTTGCATGCACCAAATATTTAGGCATAGCCATAATAATCTTTTTTTCCTTCTTCTTGTTTTAATATAAATTTTGAAACATTTACATGATGCATGCGTAATAATTAATAAAGTTCTTTTTTTTTCCATTAAGCCAAAAAATAGCCAATTCACCTTATCTTATTTCAAAACAATTTTCGAGAAGATGAATGACATTTTTATTAAGTAAAATGTAACTTTTGAGTCTACTGCTCCATATATTGTTAGAAGGGACAATCGGAATGAATGTATCTCCAACACAATAGAAACATTATATCCGTCATCACCAAGGAAACACTTATACCATACAATTTCATTACATTTGATTTAATTAATATTCGTTATGCAAACTATTGTCCCCAATAGTTAGTTTGTCTTCCATTTTCCTTCATTGAGAAAGATATTGTTGAAATAAGTAAATTCTTTTTGTCATGCTTCTTCAAGATATTTATAACATTGTATTTTAATTATCTATTACAGACTTACCATTAAACTGATCTAATTCATTAATTGCTTTGCTTAGAGATCTAAATCATATTATGAGTAACAAAATAATGGAAAATGTTTCTCATTGGAAGGGATCGAGTGCTTCCCTTCCTCTTTCATTTAGAAAGATAAAAATGAAGTGCTTCAAAGCGTGTTAACTAATTTGATGTTTTGTATTAAAAATATTATTGACCCACTTCAAAAATTACCCAAAATTCACAATGTGGGGCCTGAGTTAAGTGTCATGTGGACTAGGGATATATTTAATGTTCTACGTCACTATTAGCTTTTCTTATGCAAGTATCTTTTAGGATGCACTACAAGCTTTGCCAATAACTAGTAATTGGAGATAATACCTTTCATTGGTTATGACTTATGGCGATATCTTATTATTATTGAGTAATAGTTAGGTCATACAAGATTGTGCATACCGTGGGACGTGGGTTATGATTTAATTATATGTTTAGTTGATTACTAGTGGTTGTGTTCTTCATATATGCATACATATAACCAAACGGTGGGAAGATGATGGTGATATGGTGTACCATGAAACCAATTTACAAGTCCATAGTTTTCTTCCTCTGACAATTAAGGTCAGGTGTTTTGTCAAAGTCCAAGTCAAATTTGTATGCTTGGTTGAACATTAATGGCAACCTTTCAAATAGGGAGCTATTTTAGTTCCTTCATTTTGCCTTGTTAAAATGTCCAAGATATGTCATACTATATCCGTTCGATATTAATATATAATATAAAAATTGTATGGACATGCCATACGCCGAACCAACCCTATATCGAACATATCGATACAGTAACAAAATAGTACTAGTATAAAATCCGATACTCGCCTGCTTGTAAATATGACTATCATAACTCTCTTTCCATTCTCAAAGGCTAAGCAAATACTCCAAGAGGCAGAGATTTACGGATCAGTGCACTATCAGTACAAGCCAAAACTCGAATCTAGGTCATTAGTAACAACTCTCAATGCCAGTCAGCTGCACTAAGTGACGCCCTCCTATAGATGTTTATGTATAGGATTCATGGCTCATTTTATCATAACAATATCTGAGTAGGATTATGAATTTATGTGGAACAAAGGTGGAATCACCATTTAGGAATTGAATAGACTTCAGTTGAAGCTGTGAAATTTCTGACAAAATTGTGAAATAGGTCCAATGTGAACTTTGAATTGGTACATTGGCAATGCTTCTTTAATATGAATACTTTTGACTGTTTACTATATTACTTTTCATGAGGGGAACATCTAGAAGAGTCGTTTCTATGAGACGTAGATCAGATATACTGCAACATATGGCCATGCACAAGAACATCATTGAGAATGAATTAGGTCTGCAAGCCATGAACCAACCCAACTAAGGGGATCAATTGGAAGAGGCATGCTATTTAGGTAAAACTTAAGAAGGGAGAACTTAATAAGTTATAAAATTTGGGTTTATGTTTGAAAACTTACACATGACGTAGATGTTGCAAAGGACACGGTGTATGGTGCCTGTACAAGGAACATTGGAATTTGTAGTGCGCCAACTTCGTAGTAAATGGGCTGTCGATATGGGTCACATTCAAGAATCCAATGGGTTCACTAAGGTTCCAAAGGCCCATAAGTGGGATAAAGAAGGCTCTTTGGCAATCCTAAGGTGGGTGCAGGATGCTTAACAGTAATTTTGAGTTTTTTTTTCTTTTTCTTTTTCTGTTGAATGGATATGTTATATAATTTTGGTGCAAATACATTCATGTGAGTCAGAGGACAAAAGATCCTGGAATTCAGCAAGAATAGAAAGCAGCAAGAAAAGGAGTCCTAAAGAACTCCCTTTATGTAATTAGCCATATAGGTGGCTACTTAATCAGTTGCGTTATTTATTCCTCTATATACATGGGTCATCTCAAAGAAGTTTATGGTGAAACCTATCCTTCAGATGTTGTGAAGATGGGCATCCAAATTTGACAACCAATTAACTGCAATTTTGATTCACCCTCCAACATGAATCATTCCAATGAGAGAGCTATTTGGCTTGTGGGAGGGGCTCATAAAAGCCACCACAGTGCTAAGGCAACCTATAGCCATAAAGGAGCAATTAGAACTCTAATTAATGAAGCCAGCTTCGACATGAGCTCCATTGTTAAGTACACGAAGTTAATCTTGAGAGAGTGAGGGGTTACTAGCTCCTAGGTGAAATGAATCACAAAGAAAAATAGATGTAGAAACTGTAGGATAAGAGCAATAGATATCTTTGCTATCAAAGACCGCCATAGATTTTTTTTCTTGCTATCAAAGACTTATCAATGGCTATAGCTCATTTGAGCTCTGAAGCTTATGGAGAAGCTTTCATCAAAACCAGCCAAGAGCTTTAGCGAGTACTCTAGAAAATATGCTCATTCCTAGCTAACCAAATATGATAGGCAATATAACAAATAAGAATCACCTCACTCCCGTACTTGTTTCTTGAAGATCTTTTTTTAGATACTGGAGAAAAGTTTCTAATGAGAGATGAGATAGTAGCTGCATTAAGGACAAGAGCTGACCTCCACACCTACGCCGCCATCTAACATTTGAGGAGGACATGTGTATTCAACTCCTCCACACTCAAACAAAGATCACAGAGAGAGGATATATGCAAGCCATGCCCATGAAGAACATTACAACAAGTAAGATGGTACCATATAATTTTCTAGAGGAACAGTGCAATCCTAGCAAATACCGATCTTTCAAACCCAAGAGACACTTTGGATTGAGGAAGGGATTAATTAAAAGTAGTAAAGGTCTCTTGCTTTAACATCAGCACAGGAAGAAATACCTAACCCAAGTTTATCAAAATTGTCGAAGACTAGAATCACCATTAATGCTATTTTTTCAACAAAACTTAACGAATAAAGGTAGTGTTCCACTTTCTTTCTCTTGTTATAAATAGGTCTTTGACTGATTTATAAGTTATCTAGAGTGCTAACATCTACTATCATAGGCCAACATTTAAGTGGAATGGAGGAAATCTAAAGATCATGGAGAATATTTATAGAGCTCCCATCTCCTTAGATCGTCTGAGGTTGGAAAGTATAATAGGTGCATAAGAGCAAATTATTTTTCAATATAGAAGAATTAGTCTAGGCCAATGAAGGAGGAGAGGATGTGGACCAAGAGCCATACTTTGCTCACATGAATGAGCACCATGAGTTATCAGCGTCTAGTACAAATCTAGCCATATTTTAGCCATCAAGTCCTCATGTCTCGCTACCAACAAAGGTATCTTTAAGCCTCCAAGTTGGGTTGATTGACAAAATTTATCCTAGGCTAACAGATGAACTTTTCTAGAGTTGCCAGTTGAGCCCCACTAAAAAGTTTCTCATGACTTGGTTAAGCTTCTTGAGAACACCTTTAGAGATAATAGAGCTAACCATTAAATAGATGGCTAAAGCAGAGAGCATCGACCTGATGAGGGTAACTCTGCCCATCATTGATAAGACTTCCTATTTCCAACCCACAAGTATGTCGAGAAACTTCTATAGTAGTAGATTGCACTCAGAAGTGGTTGGCCCATTCCTAGTAGTAGATACTACTAGGTATTGCCGGATGTCATTCGATTCCATGATTTGCCAGTAGTCCTTTATCGATGCTCCACCATTAGATTTATTCTTGGCCTGAATCTTATTGCAAATTTGCTTATGTTCACTCATTGACTAGAGGCTTCACAGCACTCTTTGATGATATCTGCTAGCACTATGGCATTACATAAGCTATCCCGAGCAATCAATATGTCATCATCAGTGAAGAGAAGATGTGAAATTTGAGGAGCTAAGGGAATCAATTGATAAGTCGATGAAAAATCATCACTTATATAACTTTCAGCATCCGAGAGAGAGCACCTGCACAAATTATACATATGTATGGTGATAAGGGACACCCTTGTCTCAAAACGATGGTTGAGTGAAAGATCTCCATTTGCATGTCATTAATCGATAGAGCAAAGAATGGGAACACCATGTAACCACGCACGCACCCATCTGATCTAGTCCTCATGAAATCCTATATGTCAAAGAGAGCTGAATAGAAAGTTCCATCTAACTCAGTCTTCTACATGTTCCATATCTAATTTTATAGCTATTTAGCTTTGCCGGTGTGGGTCTCTTCCAATTTGTATATTATTTTATGAGCTAGTAAAATGTTATCAGATATACATCGGCCCCTAATGAAAGTCGGTTGCTCTGGACTAATTAGAGAGTTCAACATTGGCTACATTTTATTCACAAGAATTTTAGCAATGACGGACTGGGTGAGAAGCAAGGATGTAATCTCTTCACCGAGAAAATTGATATAAACTAATAGTGATATAAATTAAACACAATTAGTACAAGCTCTCTTTTTTCTCTTTTAATTTTTAATAATATAATTTTTTTTTCAATGAACTGATTCTGCTTCACCATATACTTGAGAGGAACTCTAGTGGCAACAATCACCGTTACAAATAATTGATACTTTGTATCAGCTATCTCAGATCCCATAGTACATGACATAAATCTCTTATAGAAAATTTGTTTTAAAAGACCTAATTCACCACTTGGAAAAATACTCTTATCAAACAATATCATAATAGATCAATGGTTAACTATTGATCCACTTATGGAAGAATTTCTATTAACAATCATGTGATTTGTTAGGGAGATTTGATGAAAATGTGTCGTTTCAGTATTGCTCTAGCTAGAGCATACCTTGAGGATGGTATACTAATTACTTGGGATTGCTATCTCCTCTCCTTTCTTCTTTTTTCTTCTTCTGCTGTGAAAACACCAACACTTTACATCCCAATTAAGGGTGAGGCAACAGTTAAAAAAGTGAAAGAGATGGACTGAGAAAGAAGGAGAGAAAAAGAGAGACAATAGAGAATTATTACCTAAGAGAAGAGATGAAGGTCTAGACTTGGTGTTTGGAGGAAAGAAGGAAGAAATAAAGAAAGATAGAGAGAGAAGGGAGAGATATCAGAGGAATAGAACACTCCGTGCTCTACGGAAGATTAAAAAGATACGAGGGAGGTGGGGAAGTATGACTTCTCATCCTTCCATAAGAGAAAATAAGAAGGTGAGAAAGTTCGATTTAGGTCGGAGTCCTCCCCTCTCCTGCTTATCCTTCCACTTTTATTTGAAAAAATGATGTGCCATCCGACTTCTAACCATGAATAAGCATAAAATCAAATATGGATCTAATTTCATAGGGATAAAATAAAAATTTTATTCTAGAAATATATTAGTAAAGTTGTACATAAATTGGTTGGACTATGGATACTAATAAGCCACTCTATTGAAAAAGATGTTTCACAAACTTGATCTAATGTGAAAAATTTTAGAGAGAAGCAAAACTTGTGTTCGCAAAGAGCAAAGGTTTACTGGTAGCAACTTAATGAGAAACAAAAACAAATAAAGACATAATAAGACTGTTGTGAGGAGTTGATAGCTTATTTGACAGGAGACTTAGTAAGGTGGGCCAGCATAAAACCTAGTCCACACAGAGAGCACGATCTTGCTTGTCGATTATGAGTTAGCATGGTTGTAAGCAGTTGATATAGTATGAGAAATTTATATGGTAATAAGTTAACAAGGAAGAAATTTATGAAGCACAAAAATTGAAGATCTTCTTTAGAACATTGTGTTATTGATGTTTAAGAAAAGATGCATAAGTGAAATTTATGAGACATCAGTTTGTTGTTAAGTAGAAAGTCAATGTGGATAATATTTGCATCGTGAGCTCATACCCCTATCTAAGGTGGTTTCAGTTTTAAGAATTCATGCAAGATTACTTGAGAAAGGTAAAATTGGGTTTTAGCCTGTGGTCTCTAGTGGGTTGGGCTTTCATGAGCAGGCTTAGGCCTCGTTGGTGGGTCTGGTAGGCAATAATGTTGGTCCAAAGGTTGTTGAAGACCAAGGTCGCCCATGTTTAAGACCATGGGGAAAGTGCAAAGGTTAAGAATGCAGGTTGAAGTTGAGAGATTTTAACATACTTGATTTCTTGCAGCCGATTTATTCCTTCACGCTTATCATTCCAAAGTATCATATTCTATTTGTAGCAGTTAACATGGGCAAATTGCAATAGTTCTTGGGACTTGGTCTATACGGCATGAACTAATAACATCATGTAAAAGAGAACAACTATTGAAACCTGTTTATGAAACTGAAAAATGTTGCAACCATCATGCAACCTCTTTTCACCGTTACGACATCAGTGGGAGTCCAACAAAATACTACTCTAAGAGCATATTTAGATAGGGGGAGTAGAGCTCTAGAATGGAAATGAAAATGAGTGACTTTCATTCCAGTTATTTAGTTAGGAGGAATCCTATTCTTACTTTGATTCCTATCTAGTATTCAAATGTCATTCTGATTCCGATTTTGATCTTAGTCACGAACTAAATGCATTGAGAAATATGATCATTCTAATTCTTATTCCTATTTTGACCGCGAACAACACACCCTAAATTCAGAGAGAAGTTGAAATAAATGTTTCATTATTTATCACGTGGTGAACCATGGTTCTTAATTCGTAGAATAGAAATTAGAGCAAGCAGAAGGAGTTTTTAAAATATTAGAGTTATGAGTTCCTTTAATCACCCAAAGGGCAAGAAAAAAAAAAAAAAAGGTTAAAAAGGTCATGGACCATGCACCTGAAAACAACTAAGCCTGCGCCCGTCCGCTGTTAGTCTCACCTTGCTTTGGACCGTAGTAGCGGTATGCTTTCCACGCGAAGGACATGGGGATGGAAGGGCATTCCAGTAGTTTCTACCACGCTTGAGGGCATTACTCGAACCCATCCCAGCCTCGCCTGCGACTCTTATGCCCAAACCTAATAAATCGCATACAAACAGCAGCGAAAGGGGAGAGAAGGAGAGGCTCCAGAGGGAGGAAAAAAAAAAAAAAGCTTCCTTCGCCCACTCCCTCCCCCTAACTCCGATCTCCCTACTCGAGTTTCGACGCCACCAAAACCAGGAGGAAGATAAAAAAAAAAGCCATCAGATCTCCGCTTCCTTCTCTCGCTCTTCTTCGTGGCTCTCTCGGCTGCTATCCGTCTTCGTTTAAGACGAGCATGAGGATTAGAAAGTCCGCCTCGAAGCTTCTGGGTTCGGCGAACGCGTACGCTTCGCCGCCGGTCCGGTCAGCATCGTCGGAATCGTGGGACTCGCAAGCTTCTGCCGCTGCCGGGCTTCTCTGCGAGCTCAACCGCTCGCCTTGGGATTTGATACCCAATCTCCACGACAGTGGCATCATCGCGTTCCAGGTCAGATCTCGATCGATCCGCCCCCTTCTTCTTGCTAATTATTTCCTTCCTTTCCGTTTCTCCCTCGCCCAGCCGCTGTTAGGTTTCCCTTCACTCTATTTCTCTTTCTGTTTGGGGAATGCTTCATGCCACTGTTAGGGTTTCGCAAGAAGCACCGAATGAATCCATGGAAGTCATGGATGCTGCTCGATTTGAGCTTCCTAATTCTCTATTCCTCTCTGCCTGTTGTATATCGGGTTGGTTTGGGATTCCAGCGCGTGTTAGGGTTCGCAACCATATGGACGGGGTGGGGAGGGAGGAAATAAAGAAACCTCGATATCGATCGCTCGATCGATCACAAGGGATGGGGGGCGGGGAGGGCTTTGCTTGCTGCTTCGATTCAAGGGCGATACTTGGCTTTTTTTTTTCCTTTTAAATCACTTATCTTTCTTTATTTTTTTCTTGGCGCGTTTTCTTTTTCATCCTATTCTGCGGGCATTGGGACTCGAATCCATTCTGGCGGTGGTCTTATTGCAGGAGGAAGGAGAGGAGAAGGGGTGGGATAGGGGCATTATGGGAAATGGCATTCAAGCTCGAAGAAGAACCCATCCCTCCAAATAGAAGGTAAGTATAAGCATGTAAAAAACTCTTCTTTTTTTCTTCTCCTCTTTGTTTCTTTCTATTCGTTCTCCTCGCTTCCCTCGCTCCCCCTTATATCATTCGAGTTACTGCCGCCAATTCCAAACCCACGCAAAGAATAATGAGGAGGAGGAGGAATAGTTTGGAGCAGCAAGTTCTTACTTACTATAATGACAGAAAGGAGGAGGAGATGGAGGAGAGCGGGGAGAAGGATAAAAGGAAGAAGAAGAAGATAAGGAGGAAGAGGAAGGAGAAGGAGATCGAGACGGGCTCTGCGACTGCTACTGAGGCCACTGTTAGCTGTAAGAAGAGCGACGGTAAGGGATGGCGCTGCAAAAGGCCGGCGAACCTCCCCCACTCCCTCTGCCTGTACCACCTCACGCAGCTTCGATCATACAGTTACAGCCATAGTAAGGTCGCCAACCCGGCAAACGGAGGCCAGTTCAGTGTTCAGAAAAAGAAGGGGGATGCAACCGGAGACGGCGGTAACATGTACTACTACTACTACTATGCCGGGTTCGGACCTTGCCGGAGAAAGAGGAGAGGAGATAAGACTGATGATGTTGTTAATGGCAGTGATGCCGCTATCAAAGAAGAAGAAGATGATGATGAGGGAAGGAAGATTCGAAGTATGGCGATGAGGATGATGCTCCGGTGGTGGCCGGTGACGATGAGGAAGGTGGTGAAGATGATGGGAGGGCCCACGGAGATGACGACGACGACGACTCCGGAGAGGATAGCAGTGATGAGGAGAAGAACAGGAATCGTAGGAAGAGAGGAAGGAAGCCCGTGAAGGCTCGCTCCCTCAAGTCTCTACTGTAGACTCTAATTCTGATTATATTTGTTGTTGTCGTTGGTGCTGCTGCTGCTGTTAGCTTGTTTTTAGTTCGGTTAGAGATAGTTTAATATCTAAGTGTTCCTAAAAAAATAAAAGCATAGTTTAGTTTCTAAAGATAGATATTGTTATAATGGATTAGCCTCTTTAAGAGTTTGCAGATTTACCATCTTAATTACTACTGTTCTACCCTTAGGCCAAGTATAGTCTCTTGCTGTTAGCCAATGCCTCGGTTCGGTTCAAATAGCCTGGTGCAAATAGTGTATGCCTCGAGAGGAACTTCTCTACGGAGAGTGGATCAGTATGGGGATGGTCATCCGTTGCTTCGTGAGACCCATAGATTAGTCAGGGAGTTGGGCTCCTTTCAGGCAGCACATGTATATCAGAAGGCGAACAGAATTTTGCAGACTGGATTATCTTTTTTGTTATATGGTACTCAGAGAGTTTATCTGGACAAGTGCAGTACATATATTTTTCTTTTTTGTATCATTTTTTTCTCTTGATTGGCGGGCTGTATGTACGTTAGAACTATATGAAATATTGTTTTTATTCAAATAAAATAAAATAAAATAAAAAAGTGCATGGATGCAACGGCTAGCTCCATATTAAATAAATACAGCAAGGATATAGAAGTATGATCCATGTTTCGTTTAAGGTAGCAAGGCAATTCCTGAAGAGGTTTAGTACCTGAATTGGATATGCTGGTTGGTTAACCAGCATGGCTCCTCATGTTGGTAAATGTGACATTGTTAATGTAGAAGATAGCGATGGTATATGGAAACCACTTGATGTTAAATTAGGCTCAACTTTTTGACTAGATGAGCTAGTGTCTGGATCGGGGTGGACCAGACTAAGGCATCTTTCAGGCCTTTTTTTTCCTTTGTCTACTTCTGACAATTTGGACACGCTTGTTTAATCCAAGAAATTTGGACATTGAAAACTTGGGACGATCTGAGATCATTTCTCTGAGATATTCTTTGGAAAGATATTTCCATGCTATAATAGTAGGGAAGTCGTGGAGTCTCTCTTTAACGTCTATAGTTACAGAAGGATTGGACTTTTATTTAAAAATATTTTTTTATTCAGGATATAAAGCGGTTTAGCAAAGAGATTTTGCCATGTCAGCCCTGGACTTTACCATTCTATTTTCGGCATATAAATTTTAATATTTTTTTCAAGAAGTACATGTCAAAAAGATGTGATACTTATCTCTGAGGTGTCCCAAATTACGGCGCATCTTCGGTCCAGTTACTGCGAGCCGACTTGGATCAACATCTCAGATTGGATGGGTCAGGCCAAGAGCTCTCACGAACGTGGACCATGCAAAGCCAATGGCTCAGAGA
>NW_024069223.1:0-59482 GCF_009389715.1 Phoenix dactylifera
ATGATTTGGGGATTACAAAGAAAAACCCATCAAATGATTGGCTTATAGGGCATCTACTCTTTTAGCGTCCAAGTGTCCGCCCTCCAATGGTGATCCACACGAAAACTTGATCAAGACTTTAGCTCCAAAGACTTTTGATCCTTAATGCAGAATTCTTCTAAAGAACTCTAATGGCTTGCTTTCCTTCCTTTCTATTTTCCTTTAGCCTTCTAAAATCACTTCTAATCCTTTTGTCCTAAAGAAGACCACCTTGTCTTGGCTTAGGACACACTAGAAGCAATGCTAGAAAGAAAGAAACTAATGTAAGAAAGAAAGAAGAGAGGAGTGGGGTGGAATTGGAATGATGAAACCCATGGAGTGCTAACCTATTTATAATAGGTGTAGGGATGCATCTCCAAGGGATGCATCCCATCCACACATCCTCTCATGAAAGGGCATCATCTAAAGGGCCATATCAAATAAGAGGGAGGTGCAGATCAAGTGAGGAGGTGTATCAAATGATATGTCCTTTCATGTGGTGCCATATTTTGACCAAGTCAACATCACATGCTAATCACATGTCCATCACGCCTCACCTCTTGATCTTTCATGATGATGATCCAAGGGCTCCAATGCAAGGCGCCATTCACTTGACCCATTATGTCTTCATCCAATGGTGGGATTAAGATCCAATGGTCAATTATAGTAGCCATCCTATAACCCAATCCAATTGGGTTAAACCAACTCTCCATTATGTCTTCATCCAACGGTAGATCAAGATCTAACGGTCTAGATTGAATGATTTATTAAATCTAATCTAATTAGACTCAAACCAAGCCAATTAGGTGCCAACTCTTGGCTAACCCATATTAGAATATGATCTAATCAAATTAGATCAATTAAGAATCAGATTCGAATCCAATTCGAATCAGATTCGAATCCAATTCGAATCAGGAGCTAAGGTTTGCAACACCTGCTAGGATGTTTATCTTGCAAACATGATCTAATCCAATTAGACCCTTGATAAGTTTTCTTGTGTGTGACCCATTGGGTTCCATACTTAGCCAGCAATAGGTGTGAGTGCGAGTTGACCCAACTTGATTAGAACTCTTCTAATCGATTTAAGTCCAAACTGCGCGAACCCGAACTTAACAATTAGAATCCTTTCTAATTGGTGATCGAATTAAACTCTTTAATTTGATCAAACCTATAAAACAAGATTGACGTCTAGCAACGTGTCATGTCTACCCGGAAAATATGGAATTTGGTGGAAATACCAAAAATACCCTTCAGTGGCAAGTTACCATGCAATTCAATCCTTTAATCAAACTGCATCCCAAATATGTATATGAGTATGAATATATGTCAAACTCAATTTCATATTCATATTTTTCTCAATCTTTTAATGATAATTCAAATAATGAAATATTAGAAACTCTTTCTAATTTTCATTCTGCTTTGATCAAAGGCTTCCTGAATTATCATATGATTAGAATAAATAGGATGCTATCTTCTCTTACTAGAAGTGATTAATTCCTTGTTGACCTACTCATAATCTTCGTACACAATTCACCATATCCAGAAGACCTCGTACATAACTTATTGTCATGAATGAGTGTAAACCAAAATATGGGTTCATGTGCACAAGATACCATGGTGATCTCAGGTCATAGGATCAGTTACACAACTCCCACTAAGAGAATCATCTTTTGACATGTAAGTAAGACTTCATAAGATTTCTCTTTGTAGGTCAATTCAGTGAACTCATTCCTCTAATGAGCATCCACATCTTTGTATTAGTGTCTCCATACAAATGATTGTGAGATCAATCATCCTCTGCATCGAGCATACATAAGACATGCCAATCTTTCCGGTAATCATTGATCCCCGACTCAATGTACCAATGACTGGAAATATTTAAGATTAGGATTTTAGAATTTTAAGTCTCACTAGTATGATCTCATCATAGTCTTAAAACCATTGCCCTAATCTAAGGAGTTTATCATAAATATAATCAACAGCATATGATAAAACATAACGCCTTTATTCATATTTAAATGTCATTACATGATTTGGACAAATCAAAAGAAAAAACCTTTCGCAATACATATTGCGATTGGCTTGTAGGGCATCTACTCTTTCACATACAAGCACAAGGCATTCCTAAGAAAATTGAACCTATCTTTACAAAGGGGCTTTGTAAAGATATCGGCAAATTGATTTTCAGTGCATACATACTCAATCAATACATCATTTTTTAACACATGATCTCTTATAAAGTGATGCCTAATCTCTATGTGTTTTGATTTAGAGTGTTGGACAGGATATTTTGTTAAATTGATTGCACTTGTATTATCACATCTAATTGGAATATTGTCCCATTTTGATACCAAAATCTTCAAGTTGTTGCTTAATCCAAAGAACTTGGGCACAACAGCTTCCGGCTGCAATGTTCTCAGCCTCAGCTGTGGACAAGGCAACTGAATTCTGTTTCTTGCTAAACCAAGAAACCAAGTTAGCACCCAAGAATTGACAGGTGCCACTTGTGCTTTTTCTGTCGAGTTTGCACCCGGCAAAATCAGCATCGGAATAAGCAATTAAATTTAAATCAGATTGTTTAGAATACCATAAACCTGCATTAGATGTCCCTACTAGGTATTTGAATATTCTTTTAACAGCTTGTAAGTGTGATTCCTTAGGACATGCTTGGTATCTAGCACACATGCAAACACTGAATAATATGTCTGGTCTACTAGCAGTAAGGTAAAGTAAAGACCCTATCATACCTCTGTACAATTTGCAGTCTACACATTTACCTTTTTCATCTTTGTCAAGCTTGCAACTTGAGCCCATGGGTGTGCTGATTTCCTTTGCATCCTTCATCTTGAACTTCTCCAATATTTCCTTGATGTACTTGGACTGACTGATGAAGATGCCTTCCTCTGATTGTTTTATTTGTAGCCCAAGGAAGAAGTTGAGCTCACCCATCATGCTCATTTCGAATTCTCCCTGCATAAGCTTAGCAAACTCTTGACAAAGACTATCATTAGTAGCACCAAAAATTATATCATCCACATAAATTTGCACAAGCAATAAGTCATTCCCTTTTCTTTTAATGAAGAGTGTTTTATCTACATTTCCTCTTTTAAACTCATTTTCAATTAGGAAATTACTTAATCTTTCATACCAAGCCCTAGGGGCTTGCTTAAGTCCATACAATGCTTTATGCAATTTAAAAACATAATCTGGATGTAAGTGGTTTTCAAAACCTGGAGGTTGTTCTACATAAACTTCCTCCATTATATAACCATTTAAAAATGCACTTTTTACATCCATTTGATAGAGTTTGAAATCCATGAAGCATGCATATGCCAAAAGTAGTCTAATAGCCTCTAACCTAGCAACAGGAGCGAAGGTTTCATCAAAATCTATGCCTTCTTCCTGATTATAGCCTTTGGCTACCAACCTAGCTTTGTTTCTTATTACTACTCCATCTTCATCTAGTTTATTTCTATATACCCACTTGGTGCCTATAACTGAAACATTAGGGGGTCTTTTCATTAGAGTCCAAACTTGATTTCTTTCAAATTGGTTTAATTTCTCTTGCATAGCATTTATCCAATTTTCATCTTTTTCGGCTTCTTCTAGTGATTTAGGCTCTATTTGTGAAACGAATGCAAGATAATTACTAGTATTTCTTAAAGAGGATCTTGTCCTTACCCCTTGTGAAGGGTCACCAAGGATTAGATCCCTTGGATGACCATGTGCATACCTCCATTCCCTCGGAAGATCTTGATTTCTTGCTTGGGGTTGATCTTCTTCATCTTGCTGAATTGTATCTTCCTTGATTTCATCCTCATGTTGTTTGTCTTGTATGGAGAACTCCTTCATTCTGTCTTCAAGTATACCTGCATCACCATCTTCTTCTTTTCTAGAAGAATCTCCATTAGCTTCATCAAAAACAACATGAATGGATTCTTCAACAACGAGAGTTCTCTTGTTGAAGACCCTGTATGCTCTACTAGATGAGGAATAACCTAAAAAGATCCCCTCATCTGATTTAGCACTAAATTTACTTAGATTGTCCTTTCCATTGTTTAAAATAAAGCAGCGACAACCGAAAACATGAAAATAACTTATATTGGGCTTCTTATTTTTCAACAACTCATAAGGTGTTTTCTTTAAAATAGATCTAACTAAAGCACGGTTTAAAATATGGCAAGCAATATTGATTGCTTCAGCCCAAAAATACTTTGGTAGATCCGATTCGCACAACATGGTACGAGCCATATCTGCTAGTGTGCGATTCTTCCTTTCTACCACCCCATTTTGTTGGGGTGTCCTAGGGACCAAAAAATTGTGATTGATACCGTTTTCTTCACAAAATTTTTCAAAATGCTGATTTTCAAACTCGGTACCATGATCACTCCTAATTGCTTTTAGTTTAAGGTTAAGTTCATTTGAAATCCTATTATGAAACTTGATAAAAGCGGGAAAGGACTCATCTTTGTGGGCAAGGAATGAAACCCATGTAAAACGTGAAAAATTATCAACAATTACAAGACCAAACTTCTTACCCCCTAGACTAGCAGTTCTAGTGGGTCCAAATAAATCCATGTGAATTAGTTCTAAGGGTTTTGATGTTGAAACTATGTTCTTAGATTTGAAAGAGCTTCTTGTTTGTTTCCCTAGTTGACATGCAGCACAAATTTTGTTCTTTTCAAAATCTATTTTTGGTAGTCCTTTAACTAGATCTTTTCTAATCAATTTGGAAATTAAATCCATGCTAGCATGTCCTAACCTACGATGCCATAACCAGCTAGTCTCATTGACCTTGGCATCCATGGCTACAAGACATTGGCCATCTTTTATGGTGAGATCATCAAGATCTACCATGTAAACATTTCCAAGCCTATGTCCCATAAGTATGATCCTATTGTCAATTGGACTACTAATTATGCATAGGGAAGATTCAAATGACACTTTAAAGCCCTTGTCACAAAATTGACTTATACTTAGTAAATTATGTTTTAATCCATTAACTAACAATACATTGTCAATAAATGAGGAGGGTGATATAGAGATTTTACCAACGCCAATGATTTGGCCTTTAGCATTATCTCCAAATGTGACTACTCCTCCTTCTTTTGATTCCAAGGTGACGAAGTGGCTCTTGTCACCGGTCATATGTCTTGAGCAACCGCTATCAAGATACCACATTCTCTTTTTGCTTCCGGCTGCAAGGCATACCTACAAAATAATCATGTGAAGCTCTTAGGTATCCAAGTTTTCTTGGGTCCTTCTTGGTTAGTGTAGTTGGTTCCCTTAGGAACCCATATTTTGGTTGTGTTTTTACCCTTTACAAATGTGTTCTTATTAGTTTGAATCTTTCTTTGAATGCAAGAATAAGCTTTATGTCCATTTTTCTCACAACAAAAGCATGTAGGTTTTTCAGTTTTAACATCTTTTGCTTTTACAAAAAAGTTCTTTAGATATTTTTGTTGTTTGCTAGTTTTGTATCCTAATCCGGCTTTATTAAAAACAGCTCTTTGATTGGATAGAATAAGATTTAATTTTTCCGAGCTATGTGTAAATTTCTGCACAATTGGTTTATACTTGTGTAGCTCATCCTTAAGGTCCAAATTTTTTTTAGCTAATACTTCCTTATCATTTTTAAGGGATTTGACATTTTGTGCAAGTGAAGTATTACTATTGAGTAGGAATTTGACTCTTAGATTTAATTCCCTAATGAGTGTATTTGCAGTTTCATACTCAATGCTAAGTTTTGAAATTTTATCCTTTAGGTCAATAATGCTATCATTTTCATAATTTTCCTTTTCAATCAATAGGTTTTTAATGTCATCCTTCAATTTTTGATTGGAGACCTTTAGTTCTTTATTCTTTACTCCTAACATACTACAATCATTCATGAGTTCTTGGAAAGCTTCATATAATTCTTCTAAAGTAAAATCTATAATTGAGCTTTGACATACCTCATCGTCGTCGAATGCCACGAAGCACAAGTTGGCGGTCTCTTCCTTCTCTTCCTCGGAGGAGGATGTGTCACTATCATCCCAAGTCGCTTTCAATGCCTTCTTCTTCTTCTTTCCATAGTGCTTCTTTTGTTGAGGGCATTCGGAGCGGATGTGTCCTGGTCTCTTGCAATCATAACATATGATTGGGTCTCTTTCTTTTTTTTTTCCTTTTCCCAATCATTTCTCCCTCCAAACTTCTTTCTTGGGAAGGCCTTCTTTCTTCTTATGAATTTTTTGAACTTCCTTACTATTAAGGCCAAGTCTTCATCTTCACTTCCCTCTTCACTTCCACTGCTTTCTTCTTCACAATTACTTGAAATGGCCTTGAGGGCGATTGTCTTCTTCTTTGGCACATCTTCTTCATGTTGCTTCATTGTGAGCTCATGCGTCATCAATGAGCCCAATAGTTCTTCAAGTGCCAAGGTGTTGAGGTCTTTGGCTTCTACAATCGCCGTGACCTTTGCTTCCCAAGTCTTTGGCAAGGACCTGAGAATTTTCCTCACAAGTTCTGAATTAGTGTAAGATTTATCCAAATTCTTTAGACCATTAATTATATCAGTGAAGCGTGTGAACATGCATGAAATAGTTTCATTGGGTTCCATCTTAAATAATTCATATTTGTGAACTAGAATGTTCACTTTAGACTCCTTGACTTGATTAGTACCCTCGTGGGTAACTTCAAGCCTATCCCATATTTTCTTGGCGGAACTACAGGTGGAGACTCTATTAAACTCATTTACATCTAGAGCACAATACAATATATTCATGGCCCTAGCATTGAGTTGAACCATCTTGCTATCATTCTCATCCCAATCCTCCTCAGGTTTGGGAACCTGAACGCCATTAACTATGTGAGATGGTTCGTGTGGTCCTTTGATTATAGCCCTCCACAAGGCATAATCTTGTGCTTGAACAAAAATTCTCATTCTAGTTTTCCAATAGGAATAATTTGTCCCATTGAAAAGTGGAGGTCTATTGGTAGCCTGCCCCTCAGCAGGAACATTGTTGAAGGGTGTTGCCATCTTGATCTTTGGCAAAGACGGTTAGGTCTTCAAGAATACACAGAGCACCTGCTCTGATACCACTTGTTGCCCAGAGATGGTCACCCAAGAGGGGGGTGAATTGGGTGTTTTAAAATTTTTAGTCTAATTAAACAATACACACAAGTGTAGGTGCAAGAATGAAAATAAAGCGGTAAGCACAATCAATCGCAAACACAGAGGTTTATAGTGGTTCGGAGCTTCCACTGCTCCTACATCCACTCCCCAAACACCTTTGGGAATTTTTCACTATAATCGGCGATTACAGTCCGGTAGTTTTTCGAGTGAACTACCCAACTCGTTGTTTTAACCCCGGGCTAACAACGAACCCTACAATCCTCCAATTTAAACTAGGCTTGGGATGCCTAACCCTTGTTCCAAGTTCCTTGACTGGAACAAGCACAATGTTTAAGAGTTTTACAAGAATTTAAAAGCTTCTATGAAAGCAAATAAATCAATAAAGAACAACAAAATTGGAAGAACCCTCTTTGCCGTTGAAAGCTTGGATGATGGTGGTTCTTCCGATGTGGATCACGTCGGCTTGAATGCGAGCTTTGATTGCCGAGTGGGAGCGAGTAGATGAGCACGAAATCAGATGAAGAAGGCTTGAATGCACTTGATTTCTCCTCTTGAAAGCACCAACTCCCTTGAGACTCTCTCTCTTTCTTCTCTCTTGAATGCTTTAGTGTTAGGTGGGTGAGAAGTTTTTTTCATGCACTTGAAAACTCCTTTTTATACTTCTGCAAGCAATAGATCCGTTAGAAACAAAAATAGAGCCATTAGGATTTAAAAAAATACCTGCAAAAATGTGTCAGTCGCGTTCCAGGCATTCCGGAGACGTCTCCGCTTGAACAAGAGACGTCTCGGCTGTATAAAAAATCCTTCGACAATGTCGGAGTCGACTCGGCGCTTTCTGGGGACGACTTCGAAGAAGAACAGCCCAATTTCTTGTTTTTTCTGTTTTTCTGAGAGAGCCGGCTCGCATGCCTCGGGGGACGTCTCGGGATTTTTGTGCTTTATGCATGGGGATGACTCCGCGACGTCGGAGACGGCTCCGACGTTTTCTCAACGAAAAACGGGTCCTCTGGAATCCCTGAGAGAGTCGGCTCCGCGTTCTTCGGAGACGACTCGCGCGCATCCCTTGAAAACGGCTTTTCTGCCGTTTCTGAGAGAGTCGACTCTGGAAAGCCGGGAGTCGACTTCGACCCTGCGAGATGCCTCGGCAAGTGCTGGGGACGTCTCCAGACGTCCCAGCTTCTTCTCTGCGTACCGGAGACGTCTCGGCTGCCCCTGATCCGTTTTCTTCATCTCAAAAATCTTCAATAAATCCACCAAAAAATACGGGAACATGCCTTGATAATACTTAACAATATTCTTAGTTAAACACCTGAAATGCTTAAGTAAATTGTCAATATAAAAGGAATTATACTCTAGTGTTTTGTATTCATCAAAATCCATTAGGGGGTCAACATCCCGCCTTGTCAAGATCGAAATTTAAGCGTTTGATTGCCCAATAGGCCTTGTGTTCTAACTCGACAGGTAAATGGCAAGCCTTGCCATAGACAATCCTATATGGGGACATTCCAATTGGTATTTTGTAGGCCGTACGATATGCCCACAATGCATCTGTTAACCTAAGGGACCAATCCTTTCGAGATGGATTGACAGTTTTCTCAAGGATGGTCTTGATTTCTCTGTTGGAAATCTCAACTTGTCCACTCGTTTGTGGATGATATGGTGTACCGACCTTATGGGTGATGTTGTACTTCCTAGCAAGGGCTTTAAAAATTCTATTGCAAAAATATTTTCCCCCATCACTAAAGATAGCATGAGGGGTGCCAAAGTGAGCGAAGACAGACTCCTTAAGAAACTTGATCACTACTTTGTGATCATTGGTCTTACATGCGACAGCCTCAATCCACTTTGACACATAGTCAACAGCTAGGAGTATGTGTTAGATGTATGCCCTAGAAGCCAATCTGGCTGACACATTATTAATTCTAGGGACATAATTTTGTACTTGACTATTTATTATTAAATAAATAAAAGGCATCTTTTCATTCATATTGTTTATGTGTCTATGAATCGTCCAAGAAATTAATAAGATGATGATACATATTCTCCAGAGTTGAGAATTTGAGCCATGTATCATTGGTGATTAGTTTCTAAATGCTCCTGATCAATGGATCATCACGAGGATGGTGATCGATCCGATCAGTGCACAGATCACTTTCCTTCTGGATGGACGAGACTTGAGTCCACAGTGTAGGGACACTGAAGTGATAGTGCAGGTGCTTGTTAGAGAACAAGGGTACTGAGCGTGACCAAGACAAGAAGTCACTTGGATGTCTATCCACTCGTCAGTGACTTGCTTGATGTTGCAGTAGTGTGACTGGTCCTTTGACCTGCGGTGCTTCGGCTACTCACAGTGAGGTTATTGTAGTTTGACTGTACACATACATGATCTCTAGCCATATGGGTCCATGCAGTGTAGATTGGCTGCAGTAAGTTCACTGTAGGAGTAGGGTATGCACCTATATGGAATCTATCGACCTTGATAGATAAGGAGAGATCCTATGTGATTTATAAGACTGAGTTCGTAAGACCTCGGCCGGGGCAGTATGCACAGTGGAGAAAGAGTTTTCCACTCTCGAACTTAAGTCGAATAAATTTTGACATATGACAGACGAAGGGGTTTGACGAGTTATCCATGACCTCCGTCTTGTAGGGATCCACGATAGAAGGACTGTAACACATGACAACTGCACCTAGAGGTTCATCATTCTATTCTGCTGGGTAGCCACTACATGCTGCTAGGTGTCACTGGTGGATGGTGGGACTCATAGGGATTATCTTGATGATCGATAAACCCTAATGAGTTGAGTTGGAATCGTTCCAACCCATTGAAAGGAGTTTTCAATGATACTGAGATGGAGATCTCAATATGTCTCATTACCAGTCAGATTAGAACCTATGAGGTCGCACACATTAGAGGTTCTGATTATTAGGATTGTCGATTTGTGATTTGGAATCACAATGTCAATTGTCAATAAGATTGATGTACAAAATAACCCACTAAGAGTTAGTGAGTTAAATGAAAGAATTAAATAATTATAATTAGATTATAATTAAGTTTTTTATTGCTGATTAATTAAGTCAAATTATGATGGGTCTGATCCAAAAGAAATTTGACTCAAATCCTAGTCAAGAGTTGGCTAGATCGAGTCCCAAAAATCCTACCTAAATTCAGCCTTTTTCTTTATATGGAGCCTCCCTTTTAATGCCCTATTTTGAGGAGTCAAGGGGCAGCCAAGAGGGCAAGAAGGAGCGTGGACCCCTCTCCTTCTTTGCTGGGAGCCAGCGCCCCTTGATTCAAGGAATCAAGGGGCCCGCCAATGCCAAAAAAAAAGAGGAGGCGCCAAGGAATCCTAGTGGGACTAGGACCCTTGGCGCCTAGGGTTTTGAACCCTATAAATGGGAGCCCCACGTCCCATGCTTTGATGATAAGAACTTCTCCCAGCCGTGGGGCAGCAAGAAGGATTTTTGGGGATTTTTAAATCAGCAAATAGGGAGAGAAAAGAATACAAAAGGTGAAGGGTTTTCTTCTTCCTTTTGAAGGCTGCACAAGGTGGGATCCTTGTGATTTCTTCTTCCTTCTTCTTCGACATCCAAGAGAGGCTTTTGCAAGAAGCTAGCACCCCGGTGAAGCCCCATCTCTGATCTTCAGCAACCTCGTGTGGATACTTGTAGAGGCCGGACGTTTGTGCGGCTACAAGGAACCAAACCACGATCATCGGTTGTGGTGTTCTTCTACCCGCACAAAGGTGAAGATGAGATCTTCATTTGAAATTTTATATTTCGGATTTTCTAGTAGTTTAACAATTCATAATTAATTATGAGATCTTAGTTTAGTCCCCATCTTAATTCAAAAGGGTTCTGAATCGTTTTGATTCAGAAAAATTTTGAAATCTACCCGATCCTGCTCCGGTGTATGCGATGCACCGGGCCCGGCATGCGGATTCCGCCGCGAACGTCGCGCCGCTGTGGGGCAATTCAACGGTGGTATCAGAGCCAGGTTTTGGGGATCCAATTAAGATAATAGTTAATTAATTATGAATTAGTTCTGATTTTTTAATTATTATGCATGCTGAAAAATTCTGCGTGCTGAAATTTCGTGTTGCTGAAAATTTTCAGCATGCTGATTTTTTTAGATCGATCATGCGATGTTAGTTTTAAAATTATGATATGATTATGATGTTTAAAATTAAGGTATTGCATGATCTGGATCTTAGATGGTTGCATAATAAAATTAAAATCAGATTAGATAAAATCATGCATGAGATGCATGTGGTGATGATCATAGGATTCAAACCCTTTTGGTATCGAATGTAATGACCTGCGATGTGATCTGTAATGTCATGTAATTTTGCAGATGCTTGCATGCATCTTATTTAATATTTGAGAGGCCTGCATGCCTCCTAAAAGGGAGATGTAATTTATTTTTATTTTTATTTTATATCTGGTTGTATTTCTGTGATGTGATGTACGTCAACGATCAAATCAAAGATGATGCATGAGATGAGCAGGGGTCTAAGCGGCTGATGGCGATTGGATCAAGAGTTGGTCAAGGATCGAATCAAGGAGGCTTGGAACCAATTCAAGAGTTGAAGACCAGTTGATCGATTGACGTGCATGTGCTTGTAATACGACCTAACTAGAATCCATGATCATCACCTATTTAAATTTTAGCTTTAATTATTGCTGCGATCATAACTGCCTGCAATGTGCCGTTTGCATGTGATGTGAATGAGAGTCGGGTAGATAGGTTTACATGTGATGTAGCAAACCCAATTGAGACCTAAATTAAAACCTCCTCAATCAAGTCGAGAGTGAACCGACATGAGCAAGTCATATTAGATTAATTGATCTAATTGGTGTCTAGGAAAGCATTAAAGGTGGTTACTTAATTAGGACCTTACTCTCTGAGTAAGGGGAGCCTCCCACCTGCTTACCTGGCCAATTGTTCGATTACCTCTTATGAAGAGCTCAAGTTGGAAACACTAAGACCTGATTAACCAATATTAAGTCAATAGGTCTTCCACTGTAGTAGAGCTGCTAAGGCCTTTCTGATGTTGATTTGTCTTGGCTGGACACAGTGGTCAAGTTGCATCGGGAGGCTGGACCTCTCTATAGACATGAGATGTTGTAGGGTAAAGGTGGGGTTGGGCACCAATAACTGTTAGGTGAGGACCCAATGACGACTTTATTCCTACGGTTATACGGTGGGTCTGACTTAACTAAGAAATGGGACCAATAACTGTTAGGTGAGGTTTTCATGGCTTAGAGACCAAGTTACACTGCAACATGCTTCAGAAGCATTGTACAAGAGTTGTATATTCATCAATCTATGTGTCACCAATAACTGTTAGGTGAGGTGGCATGTAAATTGATGGGACCGCAGTACCCACTAGAAATCCTAGTCGTGTGGGATTTCCGTTTTCCTTCCAGGGGAGTGTGAGGGATTCGAGAAAATAGTAGGAGTTACATTTGTTCTAAAATATCTTAGAACAGATTAGGATCAAGTACAAAAGTCTAACTAGAATCTTTACTCTCTGCAGATACAATGTCAGCTTCAAACCCTTTGACCCGTATTCTTGAGACCAACCGACTGACCGGAACCAATTACAAAGACTGGCTTAGAAACCTCAAAATTGTTTTGGACTGTGAGAAAATAGGCTACATACTCGATTCAGATATCCCCACACTACCAACATGTCCTACTGATGTTCAGCGTGAGATGCATAAAAAGTGGTTGGATGATGACATTAGAGTAAAATGCTATATGATGGCATCCATGTCAAATGAACTCCAATGCCAGCATGAAAATATGAAGACTGCTAGGGACATACTGACACACCTGCAAGAGTTGTATGGTGAGCAGAGTCGCACAGCTCGTTTTGAAGTGTCCAAGAGGCTTTTCAAAGTGAAGATGCGCGAGGGGCAGTCTGTCCATGATCACGGTCTGACTATGATCAAGGACCTAGAGGAGCTTGAGAAGCTCGGAATGAACATGCACAAGGAATTGCAAGTGGATTTGATCCTACAGTCACTTCCTGATTCATTTAGTCAGTTTATAGTAAACTACCACATGAATAAGATTGAATGCACTAAGACTGAACTGATAAATACGTTGGTAACTGCTGAGGGAGCCTTGAAAGGTTCAAGGGGCAATGTTCTTGCTGCTGAGTTGACTTCTGGTTCCAAGAGAAAGTCTACTTGGAAGAAAAAGAAGCCTGCTAAGAAGCAGAAGAAAGACAAGAAGCCAAAGAAGGAAGTTCAAAAGAAAAAGGCTAATGACAAAGGAAAATGTTTCCACTGCAATGTCGACGGCCACTAGAAAAGAAACTGTCCTTCATACCTCGAGAGCCTGAAGAACAAGAAGGCTGACACACCTTCAGAAGGTATAGACTTGCTCATAATTGAAACTAATCTAACGGTTTCTTCTACTTCCAGTTGGGTTATAGATTCTGGTTCTAGTGCTCATTTGTGCACTACCATGCAGGGTCTAAAGGAAAGTAGAAGGCTGGCGGAAGGTGCGGTAACCCTTCGGGTTGGCAACAGGGCAAAAGTTGCTGCTGTGGCTGTGGGCACCTACCATCTGCGACTACCGTCTGGTTTTAGTTTATTACTTAGAGACTGCTATTATGTACCTGTTGCTAGCAGAAATTTGATTTCTGTTTCATGTCTAGCAAAGGAAGGTCATGTTTTTACTTTTGACAAAGACGCTGTTCTATTTATTTCAGAAATAAAATAGTTGCACGTGGTTTTATGATTGACAGTCTCTATCATTTACATATGGATGTATCTATAAATGTGTCAGAGCAAGAAGTGAGTGCCAAAGGATCCAAGAGATCCAGGGATGAGATAAACCAAAGATATTTGTGGCACCTCAGGCTTGGCCATATTGGAGAGGATAGAATGAACAAAATGGATAAAGATGGTTTTCTCGGCTCATTGACTTCCGAGTCATATCCAGTTTGCGAATCCTGTCTTTTAAGAAAAAATGGCTAGATTACCCTTTGTAGGACAAGGGGAGAGGACCACTGAAATACTTACCCTAGTACATACAGATGTATGTGGCCCATTCGATGTGCTAGCCAGGGGACGTTATTCGTACTTCATTACCTTTACCGATGATTATTCACGGTATGGGTATGTGTATCTTATGAGACACAAGTCTGAATCTTTTGAAAAGTTCAAAGAGTTCAAGAATGAAGTAGAAAAACAAACTGGAAAACCTCTTAAGGCTCTTCGATCAGATCGAGGAGGAGAATACCTTAGTGGGAAATTCCGGGACTATCTCAAGGAAAATGGCATAGTCTCACAATGGACACCTCCGGGTACACCTCAACTCAATGGGGTGTCAGAGAGGAGGAATCGGACCCTATTGGATATGGTCAGGTCCATGATGAGCTTCACTGATTTACCTATGTTTTTTTGGGGAGATGCCTTACTTATCGCAGTATATCTACTGAATAGAGTTCCCTCTAAATCCGTTCCTACCACATCATATGAGATATGGCATGGTAAGAAACCAAGTCTTGGTCATCTCAAGATTTGGGGATGTCCGGCCCACGTCAAAAGACTACAGGCGGACAAGCTAGAGGCTAGGACCATAAGTGCTCGTTTTATAGGATATCCTAAAGAGTCATTAGGATACAATTTTTACGTCTCAGAGGATCACAATGTGATTGTGAGCCGTCATGCCATCTTCTTGAAAAACCAGTTTATCCTTGATAGAGGCAGTGGGAGGAAAATTGAGCTTGAAGAGAAAGTCTCTGAAAAGCAACGAGTCATGAATCCTATTGAACCCATTCATACAGAGCCAGTTCACGATGTCCCTCGACCACCTCGTAGATCTAGTAGGGTCTCCCATCCTCCCGATAGATACTTAGGTATACTAGAAGAGGATACCGAGGAAATGTTCCTAGTGGGAGATAGGGATCACATACAGGATTCCAAAACCTACAACGAGGCGATATCTGATGTCGATTCTGAGAAATGGTTGGAAGCTATGAAGTCAGAGTTAGACTCCATGCATTCCAACCAAGTCTGGACCTTAGTAGACCCACCAGAAGGTATTGTACCTATTGGATGCAAATGGATCTACAAAAGGAAGATAGGTTCGGATGGAGAGGTAGAGACCTATAAGGCAAGGCTTGTGGCGAAAGGGTATAGTCAACGCGAAGGCATTGACTATCAGGAGACCTTTTCACCTGTAGCCATGTTAAAATCCATCCGAACATTGCTTGCCATTGCAGCATTTCATGATTATGAAATCTGGCAGATGGATGTGAAAACTGCTTTCCTGAATGGATATCTTGATGAAGATATCTATATGGAACAGCCTTTGGGTTTCACTTCCAGTGATGGAGATCACAAGGTCTGCAAGCTGCAAAGGTCCATCTATGGACTAAAGTAAGCATCTCGGAGTTGGAACACTCGTTTCGATGACGCAATCAAAACGTTTGATTTCATCAAAAACGAAGAGGAACCGTGTGTTTACAAAAAGGTTAGTGGGAGCGCTGTCGTATTTCTCGTACTGTACGTGGACGACATCCTACTGATAGGGAATGATTTTCCCATGCTAACCTCGGTCAAGGTCTGGTTGTCAAAAGAATTCTCCATGAAAGACCTTGGGGAAGCATCCTATATTTTGGGAATAAAGGTCTATAGAGATAGATCTAAAAGGATGCTTGGCCTTTCACAGAAGATGTACATTGAGGAGGTGCTGAAGAGGTTCAGCATGGAAAACTCCAAGAGGGGTCTCTTACCCCTAAGGCATGGAATTCATCTCTCCAAGAAGATGTGCCCCAACACATCTGAAGAGATTCAACGCATGAGCAAGATACCCTATGCATCGGCAATAGGGAGCCTCATGTATGCCATGCTATGTACACGACCTGATATAGCCCTTGCTGTGAGTGTCACAAGCAGATATCAGTCGAACACTGGACAACTGTAAAGAATATTCTTAAGTACTTGAGAAGAACTAAAGATTTATTCTTGGTTTTTGGAGGATCAACTGAGTTAAAGGTAGAAGGGTACACAGATTCAGACTTCATGACTGATGTCGATGATAGGAAGTCAACATCTGGATATGTGTTCTTGTGCAATGGTGGTACGGTGAATTGGAAGAGTTCTAAACAACCGATCATTGCTGACTCTACTATGGAAGCTGAATACATCGCTGCCTCTGAAACTACTAAGGAAGGCTTCTGGTTCAAGAAATTCATTGCAGAATTAGATGTAATGACATCAGATGCCATAACACTCTACTGCGATAATAATGGCGCCATAGCTCTTGCTAAGGAACCAAGGTCTCATCAGAAGTCCAAGCATATAGAGCGGCGCTTCCATCTCATACGCGACTATGTTGAGAAGAAGTATGTCGAGGTGCAGAGAGTAGACTCTGCGGATAACGTGGCAGACCCGTTCATTAAGCAGCTAAGTCAGCAAAAGACTGAAGCCCACCTTGAGAAGATGGGGCTTAGATATATGACTGATTGGCTTTAGTGCAAGTGGGAGATTGTTAGATGTATGCCCTAGAAGCCAATCTGGCTGACACATTATTAATTCTAGGGACATAATTTTGTACTTGACTATTTATTATTAGAGGTTCTGATTATTAGGATTGTCGATTTGTGATTTGGAATCACAATGTCAATTGTCAATAAGATTGATGTACAAAATAACCCACTAAGAGTTAGTGAGTTAAATAGAAGAATTAAATAATTATAATTAGATTATAATTAAGTTTTTTATTGCTGATTAATTAAGTCAAATTATGATGGGTCTGATCCAAAAGAAATTTGACTCAAATCCTAGTCAAGAGTTGGCTAGATCGAGTCCCAAAAATCCTACCTAAATTCAGCCTTTTTCTTTATATGGAGCCTCCCTTTTAATGCCCTATTTTGAGGAGTCAAGGGGCAGCCAAGAGGGCAAGAAGGAGCGTGGACCCCTCTCCTTCTTTGCTGGGAGCCAGTGCCCCTTGATTCAAGGAATCAAGGGGCCCGCCAATGCCAAAAAAAAGAGGAGGCGCCAAGGAATCCTAGTGGGACTAGGACCCTTGGCGCCTAGGGTTTTGAACCCTATAAATGGGAACCCCACGTCCCATGCTTTGATGATAAGAACTTCCCCCAGCCGTGGGGCAGCAAGAAGGATTTTTGGGGATTTTTAAATCAGCAAATAGGGAGAGAAAAGAATAAAAAAGGTGAAGGGTTTTCTTCTTCCTTTTGAAGGCTGCACAAGGTGGGATCCTTGTGATTTCTTCTTCCTTCTTCTTCGACATCCAAGAGAGGCTTTTGCAAGGAGCTAGCACCCCGGTGAAGCCCCATCTCTGATCTTCAGCAACCTCGTGTGGATACTTGTAGAGGCCGGACGTTTGTGCGGCTACAAGGAACCAAACCACGATCATCGGTTGCGGTGTTCTTCTACCCGCACAAAGGTGAAGATGAGATCTTCATTTGAAATTTTATATTTCTGATTTTCTAGTAGTTTAACAATTCATAATTAATTATTAGATCTTAGTTTAGTCTCCATCTTAATTCAAAAGGGTTCTGAATCGTTTTGATTTAGAAAAATTTTGAAATCTACCCGATCCTGTTCCGGCGTATGCGATGCACCGGGCCCGGCATGCGGATTCCGCCGTGAACATCGCGCCGCTGTGGGGCAATCCAACAGTATGTACTGGTGCCCAAATTACATAGAAAAATGACCCATAAAATCAATACCCCAAACATCAAAGATTTCTACAATTAAAATCGGGTTCAGGGGCATCTCATTTTTTCTTGAAATTTTTTCTAGTCTTTGACATCGGTCACATGCTTTACAATACTCGTGTGAGTCATGAAATAGTGTGGGCCAATAGAATCCGCACTGCAAAAACTTTGCAGCCATCTTTTTACCACTGAAATGACCACCACAAGCATGGTCATAACAAAAGGAAAGGACTTTCCTTTGTTCGTATTCAGGGATACACCGTCGGATGATCTGATCAGGAAAATATTTAAATAGGTATGGTTCATCCCAAAAATACCACTTCACACGAGCTAGGAAGCGGAATTTCTCTTGTTTGGTCCATGAACTGGGCATTCGTTCAGTAACTAGATAGTTGACTACATCAGCATACCATGGAACATTGGTATGGAAAATCATCATTAATTGTTCATCAGGAAAGGTCTCGGACACAGGCATGGATTCTCCAGATGATTCAACAATTAATCTGGACAAGTGGTCAGCTACTACATTTTCAGATTCCTTTTTATCTCGAATTTCGAGATCAAATTCTTGGAGCAATAGGATCCAATGAATGAGCCTTGCCTTAGCATCCTTCTTTGTGAGAAGGTACTTAAGGGCGGCATGATCGGAATAAACAAGAACCTTAGATCTTATTAGGTAGGGACGAAATTTATCTAGAACAAAAATAACTGCCAACAATTCTTTTTCAGTGGTGGAATAGTTGAGTTGGGCGTCATTCAGAGTTTTGCTCGCATAATGAATAACATGGGGAAGCTTCTCTACTCGCTGACCTAAGACAGCACCTATGGCATAATCGGATGCATCACACATGATTTCAAAAGGACGACTCCAATCAGGACACCTTATGATGGGTGCTGAAGTCAATTCAGACTTCAGTCTTTCGAAAGCAGTTACACAAGTTGATGAAAAATTGAAAACAACATCTTTGGCCAACAAATCACATATGGGTTTTGATATTTTGCTGAAATCCTTGATAAAGCGGCGATAAAAACCCGCATGCCCTAAAAATGATCGAATTTCCCTAATAGACTTAGGAGGTGGCAATTTAGCAATTAACTGTACTTTGGCCTTATCCACCTCAATTCTCCTTTGTGACACAATGTGTCCCAAAATAATACCTGATTGAACCATAAAATGACATTTTTCCCAGTTGAGAACTAAATTTTTCTCTTTACATCGTTCTACAACAAGGGTCAAGTGATGCAGACATTCATTAAAATTAGATCCGAATACAGAAAAGTCATCTATAAAAACTTCTAAAAACTTCTCTACCATGTCAGAGAAAATGCTCATCATACACCGCTGGAATGTAGCCGGTGCATTGCATTACCCAAAAGGCATGCGACGATAGGCAAAAGTGCTATAAGGACAGGTGAATGTGGTTTTCTTTTGATCCTCACGTGCAATTGGAACTTGGTTATATCCAGAATAACCATCAAGGAAACAGTAATGAGAGTGGCCAGCTAGACGTTCTAACATTTGGTCAATGAAGGGTAGTGAGAAGTGGTCTTTCCTAGTCATGGCGTTTAGCTTTCTGTAGTCGATACATACTCGCCATCCAGTTTGGATTCAAGTTGGAACTAACTCATTGTGGTCATTTTTAATCACAGTAATTCCAGATTTCTTTGGTACAACATGAACTGGGCTCACCCACTGGCTATCGGAAATAGGATATATAATCTCTGTATCTAAGAGTTTAATGATTTCAGCTAGAACCACATCCTTCATGACTGGGTTAAGTCGCCTTTGTGGTTCTCTAGAGGTTTTTGCATCCTCTTCTAGATGAATTTTATGTTGGACCACAGAAGGGCCAATCCCCTTAATATCAGCTATAGACCAGCCGATCACTTCTTGATTTTTCTGAAGGATATTTAATAACTTCTCTTCCTGTTCTTCAGTTAAATTTGATGCAATAATAACAGGTAAGGTGTTGTTGTCCCCTAGAAATGCATATTTTAAGTTTTCAGGCAGATCTTTAAGTTCAAGCTGGGGAGGTTAGACACTTGAAGGTACTAGCTGGGATTCAGGTATAGGTAATGATTCAAATTTAGCAGCCCATCTGCTAGTATCCATTACAGGAATGGAATCTAGCAATGCATTAACCCCCTGATTCGACTCTCCTTCCTCATAATCTTGATTGAATTGGGCCAAACATCTTTCTAGTGGATCAGAATAACTTGATTCCTTGAAGGACTTGCTGATTATGTTTTCAATCATGTGAATTTCTTCTAAATCGTCCATCTCAGATGGTTGATTACTACTGTGAAAGACATTGAGTTGGACGGTCAAGTTTCCAAATGCTAAGGTCATTATCCCATTTCGGCAACTGATCACAACATTTGAAGTGGCCAAAAATGGTCTACCAAGGATTACCAGGATGTGACTACCTGAATTTTTCACTGGTTCAGTTTCTAGGACTACAAAATCCACAGAGTAGTAAAATTCATTTACCTTTACAATTACATCCTCTACAATTTCCTTAGGATACTTCACAGTCCTATCTGCTAATGACAAAGTAATGTTTGTGGGCTTTAATTCCCCCAAACCTAGTTCGGTGTAGACAGAATAGGGTAACAGGTTTACACTTGCTCCTAAGTCTAATAGGGCTCTCCGAATGATGGTTTCTTCTATTTTAATTTCAACAGTGGGGCAACCAGGGTCCTTGTATTTTGGGGCAATCTGTTGTTGAATAAGAGATGAGGCTTGTGCCGCCATCATAGCTTGCCTAGGAATACTGGTTTTTCTTTTCACCGTGGTTAGGTCTTTTAAGAATTTTGTATAGGAGGGGATCTGTCTGATGGCATCTAGGAAAGGTAAATTTATTTGGACATTTTTAAAAACTTCCATGATTTCATCGTACTGAGATTTTTTCTTTGAGTCTTGTAGTCTACTAGGAAAGGGAGCCTTGGGTGTGTATGTCTCTATTGGTTTCTCCTCTATTCCTTGTGTTACCTGTTCTTGTGCCTTTTTCTGAGTGAGTTTCGGTTCATGCTTTTCTTCTTTTTCTTGTACAGGAAGTTGGACTTTGTTGTCCACTTGCTTGCCATACCGTAAAGTGGTAATTGCCTGAACTTCATGGGTAGGGTTTCCATTAGAATCAATCTAAAACTGGCCTCTCGGCCCTTGATTCTGTTGCCTACTAGGGTTAGGCACTGGCTGACTAGGTAGTTCACATTTATTCCTATCCCCTAGAGAGTTTGCTATTTGGCTTAGACTAACCTCAAGTTTTGCAATTGCTTGCGCATGAAATTGGTTAGTCTGGGTTTGAGCCATGTTGGACTGTTGTTGCTGTTGGATAAAATCTTGTTGTTGTTTCATTATGTTAGCCATCATGGTTTCTAATGATGAAGATTGTTGTGGGATAGGGGCATTGTAAGGAGGTACAGATGGAACCAAAGGTTGGTTCATTTGTGATGGACCTATCCGGGAGAAGTTTCTCTGAAAACCTGGTGGACCACCTTGATGTTGAATAGGTTCATTTTGCTGGTATGAGAAATTTGGGTGGAACCTATTATCAGGATGGTAGACTGGGCTGAATGAATTGGGAGTGGGCTTCTTGAAGGCACTATATGAGTTTAGAACATTTGCCTGCTCAGCCTTAATGTTGGGTAAACTAGGACAACATTCCACTAAATGCTCAGAACTGTTACACAAGATACATAAGTCATGTGGCTCGTGTTCCATTTTCATGATGTGATTTAACTCTTTATATGAACTCGAGCTAGTGGAAACAGTGAAAGCATCAAACTTTTTACTTAAGTTGTTCATTCCAGTCACCAGATTGGACATGACATTTTTGAGTTCTGGGTCTGCTTTCATTTCATAATTACCTGGTTTTCTAGATCCAAACTCATCTCTATTTACTTCCTCACCATAGCTACTCCAATTTTGGGCGTTCTCAGCTAAGTCAACAAGAAATTCATAGGCTTGATCTGGGGTTTGGTTCATGAACCTACCCTTGTGCATGGACTCAATCATGTTTCTATACGCCGGAGTTACTTTATAAAAGAAGTAGACTAGATCAGCCTTGTCAAGCCCATGGTGCGGGCACTTGATCAAAAGATCATGGAATCTTTTCCAAAGTTGGAAAAATTTCTCCTCAGATTTTTCTCTAAAAGTTCTTATGGCATCCTTAATTTTTTCAATCTTTACCATGGGATAGAATTTAGCCATGAACTTCCTAGATAGTTGTTCCCATGATGTGATGGAATTAGAAGCAAGAAAATACAACCATGCAGCAGCACGATCCTCTAAAATCATGGAAAACAACCTTAATTTAATTCCCTCTTCATCTAAATTTTGATTTCTAAATGTTTGACAGATTGTCAAAAATTTGTTTAGATGAATATAGGGTTGTTCACTCTCGAACCCATGAAACTTGGGTAACATGTTTATTGTTGCAGCTCGAATCTCGAATTGGGCTGCATTATTAATTGGTAATACTTTGCAAGTAGGGGGACTAGCGGATGCGGGTGCGAACAACTCATTCAAAGTTCTAATATGCTCACCCATTGTAGAGATTGACGGTTGGTTTATAGTTCGCAGGTTGTGATGAAAAGTTCTGTCAATCTCAGGATCAAATGGGGTTAACTTATCCCTTAATGACCTTCTACCATGCATACATTATCAACAATTCATTAGATTTGACTCCTAAAATAAATGAAATCCTAAAAGAAGAGAAGGGCTAGACAGAAATGACCACAACCAATACCACACAACAATTTGACCCTATTAGTCTTAGAATTAAGTGAGGTTTTGTAGCTTCTTAAATCTAGTTGCACAGAGATTTATCAGGTTAAAAAGTTTCTGAAATTCTTTCTAGATTAGACAGCTCCTAATCTTCCTTTCAGATTAAGCTTGAGCTTACCAGTTAAGCGATCCAGTAACCAATGACCAGGAAAGTCTCGGGGTGTGTGGTGGTGCCAGAAGCGATACACCGATACCACAATACCCGTAACAGTTCTCACTGTTGTAAAACTTTTCTAGACATCACCAATTACTAAATTCTCACTGGAGTGGCTTTTAGCCGCTTCTTTCCAAGAGCCTAATTGAGCTCGAAAATCCTAAGGCCAACGTCTAATTGATTTTAATTTAATTTGGCTTAGGATATGTATGCAAGGTGGTGATTTTTGGGCTAAGGACAGGTAATGACTTTCCGACCTTATCTTTTTAATGGATTTTGCCCTTAAATTATTTTATGCAAATGCTTAATACTAAATCAGCAAATATTCAATGATTTTTTTAAAGTTTATGCAATGTCATTAGGTTGTACTGATTAAATGAGCAAGCAAAAATTTTTTTTTGATTTAATTATTTTTTTAACTTTTTTTAAAAAATTTAAATTTCAAATTTCGAATCTCAGAATTCAAATTTTGAATTTAAATTTTTGAATTTTTGAATTTCGGAAATTTTTTCAATTTTTTCTTATTTGTCTTTTTTTTTGAATTTTATTTTTTTTACTTTTTTAAAAAAAATTTAAATTTTGAATTTCAAATTTCAGAATTTAATAACTACGAAATTGTTAACTAAAAATAATCAAAATAAGAAAAATTAATAAATATAAAAAAAATTACTACCGGAGTGTGTTAACTCCGGCATGCAAAATTCGATTTGATCTTCGTGATCGTTCTTGCTTCTCGATTTGCCTTCCCGGCAACGGTGCCAAAATTTTGTTGTCCGATTCCTATTTACCTAAAAATATGCTAAACAGATCGTTGTTAGAACCGAAAAACAAAGTTTAAATTTATTTTACTCTTACCTGTTCTACTCGAAGAATAGTGGTTGTAAGAGGTCGATCCACAGGGAGGCGACTGGAGTTGCATAAAAATTAAAACGTTCACTTGGATTTGAAATCGATTTTTGAATGATAAAAGAAAAACATTACGTTGGTGATGTGGAATGATTCTCTAGTCTATTAAAGAATGTTTTCTACTTGAAATTAACGGAAAGACAGTTACTTAAATTCAAAAAGCATTTATATATTTAATGGAAAAGAAAAACTTTGGCATAAATTAAAATGGATGAAAAATAGTGCTAAGAAGATCAAAAGCCTAGAACATAAATTGCATAAAAGAAAATTTAATATATTGCATCAAAGAAGAATTAAAAGATTGCAAAAAAAAAGAAATTAACTTGAACCCAGAACAAGGATTGCATGAAAAAGAAATGATAGATTTGATAAAAATAAATTGATTACAAAGGTAGAAATGAAGATTGGTAGCTTGATGCTGCCTTTCTTCCGCAAATAAAATAAAGGAAAGAAATAACAAAAATCAAAAAGAAAACTTCTCCCTTTCTCTCCCACGGTGGAACAACAACATAAAATAATATTTTTTTTCTTTCTTTCTTCTCCAAAAGAACAGAGCAATGCTCTGTTTCTTCTTTCTTTCTTCTCTCCCACCGAGCGCTCCTTCCCATGTTCTTTGGCCCAACCGACCTCCCCTCTCCTCCCCTCCGTTCTCCTCTTATATAGATCCCATCAGCAAGCACGTGGAGATGATCATGATCGATGGGAGCTGATCATGGGTGAAGATCTGGCACGGATGCAGGGATCGGCTGGGCGGATCGTGGAGGAGGACATGGACTTCCTTCTTTGGGCCATGCTGGGATCACGGAGAAGGGGTTGGATGCGGTGCGGGATCGCCGGATCACGGAAGAGGGGCTGGGATCGCCGGTGATTGCGGAGGATTTGGACACGGGCGTTGCTGGCATGCGGTGGGAACGCTGAAGATGCATACTAATTGCGGGATTGGAAGGAGCTGGGGATGCGTTCGAAATGGGCGCCTGGGATCTGGGACGGATGCCACGGCTGGAGGTGCGGACGTTGCTGGCACGGTGGCTGGCACGGATGCGGGATCGCCGGGATCACAGAGGAGGGGGCTGGGATTTCGAATCCGGCTCGGCCGCGATGCTGGGAGCTGAAGCGGAAGGGAGGAAACGCGGACGGCTGGAGCGGTTGTGAGGCTTTGGGATCACGGAAGATGGATCCGTGGATGATGAGCGCGGAGGAGGGGCTGAAGCCGGAGGAGCCGATCACGGCTTGATGGGCGCCTGGGATCTGCCTTGCTGGGAAGGGGGATTTGATGCTGGGAGCTGAAGCAGAAGGGAGGAAACGCGGATGGCTGGAGCGGCTGCTTGGATCACGGAAGATGAATCGGGAGCTGGGAGACACCAAGTTCCGTCCAATTAGTCAAATAGATAAAAAATAGTATGATATGAAATTGGGCTTGTAGACGGATGGACTTAGTTCGTCACGTGTCATCTGTTCTGACTGGAGGTCAATTGCAAGTCTTTCAAGTCATGGGTCACCCAGCACCTCATAGTTATGATATGGCCAAATTAGATTTGCACAAAATTCTTTCCCAAAAGCACAGAAAAATTAGACCCGATTCGGACCCGAACTCGACTCGGACCCGACCCGATCTTCAACCGGGTCGGGTTTGGAAAGGGATTCTTCTGAAGTTAAATTTGTACTCAATGTGCATTTTATCTCTAATTTATGATAATCTGTGTCAAACCCAAATATAATATTAATCCAGCGAATTTATTATTATCCATTAGCAATAGCACTAATTTTAATGATATATAGGTCGCACTTTTGTGCTCTCATCAAGTCCTACTTGAAGTAGGACTTCTAGAGTTCTAATTAGATTAGGACTTCAAACTATTAGAGTCCTACTAGGAGTAGGATTCCTAAAAGTTCTAATTGGATTAGGACTAAAATTATATGAGTCCTAATTGGATTAGGATTTCTAGAGTCCTAATTAATTTTGGTCCAATAGATAAAGATGACTCCTAATTAGATTAGGATTCATGTGAGTCAAATAGGAAGACCAATTAATTCCTAATTAGATTAGGATTCAATGAACCAAGGACCACCTAAATCCTAATTTGATTAGGATTAGAAGGGAGGGGCTCTTGCCCCTCCCTTCCTCGGATGCTCTCGGGGTCCGCACCCCGGATGGCCGGGATGCGTGACCCGGATGGATGGGACTCACGTCCCGGATGCCCGAAATGCGAGACCCGTTTTGGTCAATCTATGGTGCGGCTCCTCCTAACTTCTAGGAGGAGTCCACGCCTAGGGCTTCAAAGAAAAAGAATAAAAAGGGGGACAGCCCCCCTTGGGATTATTCTTGGTGGTTCTTTTTAGGTGAGCGGCCTCCATCTCTCCCTTCTTCTTCTTCCATCCGCAAGGCACAAAGAGGGGCAGCAAGCATGGAGTCTTCTTCCTTCTCTTGGTCAGCTACATGAAAGAAAATAAAGAGAGGAAGGTGTTCCTCTCTTCCCTCCTTCTTCATCCATGGTAAAGAAAAGGCAAGAAAGTGTTTCTTCCTTCTCCTTCTTCTTCCTCTTGGAAGCAACCAAAAGTTGATTGTTTGGAGGAGTTCCAACCATCAAAGAGGGATCTCTGCAAGGGAGCTAGCACCCCGGTGAGATCATGACCTTGATCGATCCAGATCTTCGTGTGGATACCCGTAGAGGCCGGACACTTGTGCGGTTTCAAACGAACCCAATTTCCACGGTCATCAGATAGCGGTGAAGATCTACCCGCTCAAAGGTAAAGATTTAATCTTTACAATTATTTTTGTAGAACTGAAAATTAATCAAGTAATTAATTTTAATCTATCCTTTAGATTTTATAATCTTCTGAGTTAGAGAACTCCGATTTTTTTTGAAATCTACGTTCCTAGGGACGTTCATGAGATGAACGACCCCGCGTGTATCTTTCCGCTGCGATCGTCGCAACGCGTGCGGGGGTAACCCGATAGTGGTATCAGAGCCGTGTTTATGGAATTTAGATTAAAATTGATAGGCTTGATTAGGATTTAATTTATATCTGAAAAATTTATATGCTTGCTGAAATTTCAGATTTCAGCATGCAGATTTTTGTTTGGAAAATCTAGATCTTGCATGATTAATTTTAATTACAATGAGATTGCAATAATTAAAATCATATCATGCATGATCAGAATTTCAGTTGATGGCATATTTAATTAAAATTTCCAGATCTGAAATTACATAAGAAGTATGTGATAAGATTCAATCAAAGATTCATGATCATAAAAGATAAATTTCTATTTATGCCTAAGCTTAAAAGGAAATTGATATTTGCATGATATGCATAAGATATGATCAAATCATAGAATCATGTTTATTAAAGGATAATTTTGTTTAGGATTGTGCTTAAAAAGAAAATTAATATATGCATGAGATGTATATATATGTTAAGCAATGTTTACATGGGATGTAAATAAAACCCAAATAGGTTAGGTCATTTACATAAAATGTAAACCTAAACTAATATGTCATTTACATAAGATGTAAACACATAACATATGAAAGGGTTTCATATTCACATAGGATGTAAACCTAAACAAATATGTCATTTATATAAGATGTAAACGCATAACATATGAAAGGAGTTTCATATTTACATAAGATGTAAACCCTAATCGAAACCTAAATCGATTAAAACCTTCCAAATCAGTCGAGAGTGAATGATACATTGAGCTAGCCATATTTGATTAATTGATCTAATTGGTGTCTAGGAAAGCATTAAAGGTGGTTACTTAATTAGGACCTTACTCTCTGAGTAAGGGGAGCCTCCCACCTACTTACCTGGCTAATTGATCGATTATCACCTATGAAGAGCTCAAAGTTGGAATCACTAAGACTAGATTACCTAATATTAAGTCTAGAGGTCTTCCACCATAGTAGAGCTGCTAAGGTCTTTCCGGTGTTGATTTGTCTCGGCTGGATACAGTGGGCATGTTGCATTGGAGGACTGGAGCTCTCTATTGACATGAGATGTAGTGGGGGTAAAGATGGGGTTGGGCTCCAATAACTGTTAGGTGAGGACCCAATGACGGCTTTATTTCTGCGGGATATATGGTGGGTCTGACTTAACCAAGGAACGGGGCCAATAACTGTTAGGTGAGGTCCTTATGACTTGGAGACCAAGTTGGCTACAACTTGCTTGAGAAGCATTGTACAAGAAGTTGTACACTCATCGTTTATATGTCACCAATAACTGTTAGGTGAGGTAACATGTAAATTGGTGGGACCGTAGCACCCCACTTGAAATCTAGAGTCGCAGGTTTCCGTTTCTCTACCAAAGGAGTGTAAAAGATTCGAGAAAATAGTGGGAGGTGTTTGTTTTAAATGTCCCTAAAACAAATAGAGTTCAAGTACAAAATTTTAACTAGAATTTTTACTCTCTGAGGATTATAATGTTAGCTTCCAAACTCTTAACTCATATCCTAGAGAACAACCGTTTAACCAAACTCAATTATAAAGACTGGCTCAGCAATTTCAAAATAGTTTTGAATTGTGAGAAATTAGGGTATATGCTAGACCATGACATCCTCGTGTTACCAGTCCGTCGAATCACTGATCAGCGTAAGACACATGACAAGTGGACGAACGATGTCAATAAAGTTAGGTGCTACATAATAGCATGAGAACATGAAGACTGCCGGGACATATTGAATCACTTGTAAGAGTTGTAGGGTGAACAGAGTCGCGCAGCACGGTTTGAAGTGTCTAAAAGGCTCTTCAAGGCCAAGATACGCGAAGGGCAGTCTGTCCATGCTCATGGTCTGACCATGATAAAGGACTTGGAGGAGCTTGAGAAGCTCGGCATGACCATGCACAAGGAATTGCAAACGGATTTGATCCCGCAATCCCTTCCAGCTTCATATGAACAGTTTATAGTAAACTATCATATGAACAAGACTGTATGCACCAAAACAGAATTGTTAAATAAATTGGTAACTACCTTAGGGACCTTAAAGAGTTCAAGGGGCATAGTTCTCACTGTTGAGTTGGCTTCTACTTCCAAGAAAGAGTCTACCTGGAAGAAGAAGAAGCCTGCGAAGAAGCAGAAGATCGAGAAAGAGCCAACTAAGAAAGTTCCAAGAAAAAGGCCGATTGCAAGGGAAAGTGTTTCCATTGCATTATGGACGGATATTGGAAGAGGAACTGTCCTACATACATAAGAAGCATAAAGAGCAAGAAAGGGTGACACACCTTCAGAAGGTATGTCAGATATGCTCAGGATACTTAGGAACTGTTACCTGTTGCTAGCAGAAATTTGATTTCTGTATCTTGTTTAGCACAGGAAGATTTTTATAAGACTGCTGTTCCATTTATTTGAGAAATAAATTGGTTCCACATGGTTTTATGATTGACAATCTCTATCACTTATATTTCGATATATCTGTGAAATTATCTGAGCAAATAGTGAGTACCATAGGATCCAAAAGATCTAGAGATGAGATAAATTTAAAGTATTTGTGGCACCTCATGCTTGGCCATATAGGAGAAGATAGAATAAACAAATTAGAGAAATATGGGCTTCTGGCACATTGACTTTCGAGTCATATCCGGTTTGTGAATACTGCTTTCAAGGAAAGATGGCCAAATTACCCTTTGTAGGACACGGGGAGAGGTCCACTGAAATACTTACCTTAGTACACACTGACATGTATGACCCATTCGATGTGCAGGCTAGGGGTCATAATTTTTACTTCATTTACCGATGATTACTCACGGTATGGATATGTGTATGAGACACAAATCTGAAGCTTTTGAAAAGTTCAAAGAGTTCAGATATGAAGTAGAAAAACAAACAGGAAAACTCATTAAGGTTCTTCGATTGGATCGAGGAGATAAGCACCTTAATGGAGAGTTCCATGATTATCTCAAAGAGAATGGTATAGTTTCATAACGGATCCCTCCTAGTACACCTCAGCTCAATGGGGTGTCAGAGAGGAGGAATCGGATCCTATTGGATATGGTCAGATCCATGATGAGCTTCACTAATTTACCCTTGTTTCTTTATAGAGATATCCTATTTTCAGCTATTTACTTATTGAATAGAGTTTTCTCTAAAGTTCGTACCTACCACACCATACGAGAGATATGGCATGGTAAGAAGCCGAATCTTGGTTATCTTAAGATTTGGGGATGTTCGGCCCAAGTCAAGCGACAATAGGCGGATAAGTTAGAGGATAGGACAATTAGTGCTCATTTTAATGGATATCCTTAAGAGTCATTAGGATATGATTTTTCGTCCCATAGGATCACAAAGTATTTGTGAGCCGACATGCTATCTTCATGAAAAATAGTTTTTTCTTGATAGAGGCAGTGGGAGGAAAACTGAGCTTGAAGAGAAAGTCTCTGAAGAGCAACGAGCCATTGTGCCTATAGAATCTATTCATATTGAGCTAGTACATGCAGTACCTCCTCCATCTCGTAAATCTAGTATGATCTCCCATCCTTCTAAAAGGCACTTAGGTATGCTTACAGAGGATGTAGAGAAAATGTTCCTCATGGGAGATAGGGATCAAGGTATGGATTTCAATACCTACAACGAGGCGATGTTAGACATCGATTCCGAGAGATGGCTGGAAGCAATGAAGTCAAAGATGGACTCCATGCATTCCAACCAAGTGTGGACCTTAGTAGATCCACCAGAAGGTATAGTATCTATTGGGTGTAAATGGATCTACAAGAAAAAATTATGTTCGGATGGCAAGGTAGAGACCTATAAGGCAAGGCTAGTGGCGAAAAGTTATAGTCAGTGCGAAAGCATTGACTATCAGGATACCTTTTTACCTGTAGCCATATTGAAGTCCATCCAAATATTGCTCGCTGTTGCAGCAAATCATGATATTGTGATGGTGATTACAAGGTCTGTAAACTGCTAATATCCATCTATGGACTAAAGCAAGCATCTCGGAGTTGGAAAACTTATTTCAACGATGTAATCAAATCGTTTGATTTCATCAAGAATGAAGAGGAACCATGTGTTTATAAGAAAGTTAGTGGGAGGGCTATTGTATTTCTCGTATTGTACGCGGATGATATCCTTCTTGTTGGGAATGATATTCCCATGCTAACTAAGGTCAAGGTATGGTTGTCTAAGAAATTCTCCATGAAAGATCTTAGGAAAGCATCCTATATTTTGGGAATTAAGGTCTATAGAGATAGATCTAAGAGGATGCTTGTCCTATCACAGAATATGTACATAAAGAAAGTGCTGAAAAGGTTCGGCATGGAAACCTCTAAAAGGGGATTATTATCCCTTAGGTATGGGATAAATCTCTCCAAGAAGATGTGCCCCAACACATCTGAAGAGATTTAGCGGATGAGCAAGATCCCTTATACTTCGGCTATAGGGAGCCTCATGTATACCATACTATGTACACGACTTGATATAGCACATGCTATGAGTGTCACGAGCATATATCAGTCAAATCCAGGCCTCGAGCACTGGATAGCTGTGAAGAACAGTCTTAAGTACTTGAGAAGAACTGAGGACATGTTCTTGGTTTTTAGGAGAAGATCAGAGTTAAAGGTAGAAGGATACACCCATATTGATGATAGAAAGTCTACATCAGAATATGTGCAATGGTAGTTCGGTAATTTAGAAGAGTTCTAAACAACCGATCATTACAGATTCTATCTTGGAAACTAAATATATCGCCGCCTCTAAGGGTGCAGTGGTAACCTTCTGGATCAAAAATTTTATTGCAGAATTAGATGTAATGTCATCAGATGCCATAACACTATACTGCGATAACAATGGCACCATAGCTCTTGCTAAGGAGCCAAGGTCTCACCAGAAGTCTAAGCACATAGAGCGGCGGTTTAACCTGATACGCGACTACCTCGAAAAGAAATAAGTAAAGGTACAGAGAGTAGACCCCACATGAAATGTGGTGGACCCATTCACTAAGCAGCTAAGTCAGCAGAAAATTGAAGCACATCTTGAGAGGATGGGGCTTAGATTTTTGGCTGATTGGCTTTAGTGCAAGTGGGAGATTGTTAGAAGTATGCCCTAGAAGCCAATTTGGCTGACTCATTATTTTGTTGTGGGATATAAATTTATACTTGACCTAATAATGAATTTATTAAGATGGGCTTTCTTTCCATTCATGTTCTTATGTGTTCATGAATCGTCCAAGGAATTAATAAGATTATGATGCATATTCTCAAGAGTTGAGAATTTGAGGCATGGGTCATTGATGATTAATTTCTGAATTGCTCCCGATCGATGGATCCATCACGAGGGACGGTAATCGATCCGCTGAGATTAGTGCACAGATCACTTAGTCAGATGGATGAGTCTGGAGTCCACAGTGTGGGGACATTGAAGTGATTGTGCAAATGCTTGTTAGAGAACAAGGGTACTGAGCGTGACCAAAGCAAGTAGTCACTTGGATGTCTATCCACTCGTCAGTGACTTACTTGATGCTGCAGTTGTATGACTGATCCTTTGACCTGCTTGACCTCGGTTATTCACAGTGAGGTTGCTGTAGTTTGACGAGCACATAAACATGGGCCCTATCCATTTGGGTTCTTGTGGTACAGATTGGCTGCGGTAGGTTCATTGCAGGAGTAGGGGTGCATCTAGATGGAATCTATCGACCTTGATAGATTAGGAGAGATCCTATGTGATTTGAGACTGAGTTCGTAAATCCTTGGCCAAGGTAGTTTTTGGAAAAAGAGTTTTCCAATCTTGAACTGGAGTCGAATAAATTTTACATATGACAGATGATGGGATTTGACGAGTTATCCATGACCTCCATTCTGTCAGGATCCACGATAGAGGGACTGTATCATACGCTAACTGCACCTAGAGGTTCATCTATTCCATTCTGCTGGGTTGCCACTACATGCTGCTAGGTGTTGGGAACCCGCCCATGCCGCTGATATTTCAAAAATTTTTCAGATGGCAGCGGAATCGGCATGCACGAGTTCGACGTTCATCGCATGAACGTTGTTTCGAGACCTTTCGTAATTAGGTAAGAATTAAAACTTTTAAAACTAATAGGAAGATCAAATCTTCACCTTGCGCGGGTAGATGATCACTGCAAATCTGAATTCGTGGTTTTGGAAGAGGGTTCGCTTGAAGCCGTTCAAACGTCCGGCCTCTACGGGTATCCACACGAAGTAGGATCCGATCCAAGCTCTCTATCTCACCGGGGTGCTAGCTCCCTTGCAGAGATAGCTTTGATGGCTGATTTCCTCTCTTTCAATCAACTCTTGATTGCACTTGAGAGGAGGAAGAAGAAGGATGAAGAAGAGGAAGAAGATCAAATCCCTTCGCAGCCTTCTTCTCTTCACACGCGCTGAAGCCAAGGAAGAAGACCAAGAGGAGGGAGACGCCTCCTCTTCTTTTCCCTTTGCTGATGGCGGCTGAACCAAGGAGAGATGGAGAGGGGGTGGCCACGTGATGAAGAGGAGAAAGGTTCATCTAGGGCGCCGGCCCTAGTCCTCCTTTAATAAGGATGAAGGGCTCCTACAAGTTAGGAGCCCTTGACTACTTTCCAAGAGGGGGCGCCGGCCCCCTTTCTCTCTTCATGTCGCACCAACTAAGTGAAGAGGGGCTGATGCCCCTCTTACTTGGTTAACCTAATCCTCTTCCAAAGAGGATTAGGTGCCTCTCTCATGGTTTAATCCCAATCCAATTAGGATTAGCCAAATTTGGTTCAATCTACGCTAGTCCTAATCCAATTAGGACTTGAATGAATCATGACTCAATTGAACTCTTCAATCCTAATCCTATTAGGAGTCATGTTGATTCATTAGATTAATAATTAATTTAGACTTAAAGAATCCTAATCTAATTAGGATGTATTTAATTTTAGTCCTAATCCAATTAGGACTTTATTTGAATTCGAAGTCCTAATCCAATTAGGATTTCTAGGAATCCTACTCCAAGTAGGAATCCAATTTTAATTCAAAGTTCCTAATCTCATTAGGATTGTAGGAATCCTATTCCAAGTAGGAATTCCAGTCCTACTCCAACTAGGATTCCCAGTCCTAATCCAATTAGGACTCTAGGAATCCTACCCAAAGTAGGATTCTTGTTTCAAGTCCAATTAATTAATTTCCTTTCCTTCTTCAACTTCTTATCAATCAAATTGATTACTTGTGATTCCTAATCACGATTTCAACCATCGGATCGGTCAATACTTCTAGTGTGTGTGACCCCATAGGTTCTACTCTGACTGGTAGTGAGATATATTGTGATCTCTATCTCAATATCATTGAAAACTCCTTTCAATGGGTTGGAACGATTCCAACTCAACTCATTAGGGTTTATCGATCATCAAGATAATCCCTATGAGTCCCACCATCCACCAGTGACACCTAGCAGCATGTAGTGGCTACCCAGCAGAATGGAATGATGAACTTCTAGGTGCAGTTAACATGTGATACAGTCCTACTATCGTGGATCCCTACAGGACAGAGGTCATGGACAACTCGTCAAACCCCATCGTCTATCATATGTCAAGATTTATTCGACTTGAGTTCGCTAATGGAAAACTCTTTTTCCACTTTATATTACTGCCCTGGCCAAGGTCTTAGAACTCAGTCTAACAAATCACATAGGATCACTCCTCTTCTATCAAGGTCGATAGATTCCTTATAGGTGCATACCCTACTCCTACAGTGAACTTACTGCAGCCAATCTACACTGCATGGACCCATATGGCTAGAGACCATGTATGTGTGCAGTCAAACTACAATAACCTCACTGTGAGTAGCCGAAGCACCGCAGGTCAAAGGACCAGTCACACTACTGCAACATCAAGCAAGTCACTGACGAGTGGATAGACATCCAAGTGACTTCTTGTCTTGGTCACGCTCAGTACCCTTGTTCTCTAACAAGCACCTGCACTATCACTTCAGTGTCCCTACACTGTGGACTCAAGTCTCGTCCATCCAGAAGGAAAGTGATCTGTGCACTGATCGGATCGATCACCGTCCTCGTGATGATCCATTGATCAGGAGCATTTAGAAATTAATCACCAATGATACATGCCTTAAATTCTCAACTCTTGAGAATATGTATCATCATCTTATTAATTCCTTGGACGATTCATAGACACATAAATAATATGAATGAAAAGATGCCTTTTATTTATTCAATAATAAATAGTCAAGTACAAAATTATGTCCCTAGAATCAACAATGTGTCAGCCAACTTGGCTTCTAGGGCATACATCTAACAATCTCCCACTTGCACTAAAGCCAATTGGTCATATATCTTAGGCCCATCTTCTCAAGGTGGGCTTCAGTCTTTTGCTGACTCAGCTGCTTAGTGAACGGGTCTGCCACGTTATCCGCGGAGTCTACTCTCTGCACCTCTACATCATAGTCGCGTATGAAATGGAAGCGCCGCTCTATGTGCTTGGACTTCTGATGAGACCATGGCTCCATAGCTAGTGCTATGGTGCCAATGTTATCGCAGTAAAGTGTTATGGCATCTAATGACATTACACCTAACTCTGTAATTAACTTTTAATCAGAAGGTTTCCACTGCACCCTTAGATACGGCTTAACATTCAGCTTCTAAGGTAGAATCTATAATGATCGGTTGTTTGGAACTCTTCCAATTTACTGAACCACAATTGCACATATTCTGATGTAGACTTTCTATCATCAATATGTGTGCATCCTTCTACCTTCAACTCTGATCTTCTCCCAAAGACCAAGAACATATCCTTAGTTCTTCTCAAGTACTTAAGACTGTTCTTTCACAGCTATCCAGTGCTTCTTGCCTGGATCCGACTGATATCTGCTTGTGACACTCACAGCAAGAGCTATATCAGGTCGTGTACACAGCATGGCATACATGAGGCTTCCCATTGCCGATGCATAGGGAATCTTGCTCATGTGTTGAATCTCTTCAGCACCTCCTCTATGTACATCTTCTGTGAAAGGCCAAGCATTCTTTTAGATCTATCTCTATAGACCTTTATTCCCAAAATATAGGATGCTTCCCCAAGGTCTTTCATGGAGAATTCTTTTGACAACCAGACCTTGACCGAGGTTAGCATGAGAATATCATTCCCAATCAGGAGAATGTCATCTACGTACAGTACGAGAAAAACGACAGCACTCCCACTAACCTTTTTGTAAACACACGGTTCCTCTTCGTTTTTGATGAAATCAAACGTTTTGATTGCATCATCGAAACGAGTGTTCCAACTCCGAGATGCTTGCTTTAGTCCATAGATGGACCTTTGCAGCTTGCAGACCTTGTGATCTCCATCACTGGAGGTGAAACCCAAAGGCTGTTCCATATAGATATCTTCATCAAGATATCCATTCAGGAAAGTAGTTTTCACATCCATCTGCCAGATTTCATAATCATGAAATGCTGCAATGGCAAGCAATGTTTGGATGGATTTTAGCATGGCTACAGGTGAAAAGGACTCCTGATAGTCAATGCCTTCGCGCTGACTATACCCTTTCGCCACAAGCCTTGCCTTATAGGTCTCTACCTTTCCATCCGAACCTATCTTCCTTTTGTAGATCCATTTGCATCCAATAGGTACAATACCTTCTGGTGGGTCTACTAAGGTCCAGACTTGGTTGGAATGCATGGAGTCTATCTCTGACTTCATAGCTTCCAGCCATTTCTCGGAATCGATATCAGATATCGCCTCGTTGTAGGTTTTGGGATCCTGTATGTGATCCCTATCTCCCACTAGGAACATTTCCTCGGTATCCTCTTCTAGTATACCTAAGTATCTATCGGGAGGATGGGAGACCCTACTAGATCTACGAGGTGGTCGAGGGACATCGTGTACTGGCTCTTTATGAATGGGTTCTATAGGATCCATAACTCGTTGCTTTTCAGAGACTTTCTCTTCAAGCTCAATTTTCCTCCCACTGCCTCTATCAAGGATAAACTGATTTTCCAAGAAGATGGCATGACGGCTCACAAACACATTGTGATCCTCTGAGACGAAAAAATTGTATCCTAATGACTCTTTAGGATATCCTATAAAACGAGCACTTATGGTCCTAGCCTCTAACTTGTCCGCCTGTAGTCGCTTGACGTGGGCCGGACATCCCCAAATCTTGAGATCTTACCATGCCATATCTCATACAGTGTGGTAGGAACGGATTTAGAGGGAACTCTATTCAATAAATAAATCGCTGTGAGTAAGGCATCTCCCCAAAGGAACATAGGTAAATTAGTGAAGCTCATCATGGACCTGACCATATCCAATAGGGTCCGATTCCTCCTCTCTGACACCCCGTTGAGTTGAGGTGTACCCGGAGGTGTCCATTGTGAGACTATGCCGTTTTCTTTGAGATAGTCCCGGAATTCCCCACTAAGGTATTCTCCTCCTCGATCTGATCGAAGAGCCTTAAGAGGTTTTCCAGTTTGTTTTTCTACTTCATTCTTGAATTCTTTGAACTTTTCAAAAGATTCAGACTTGTGTCTCATAAGATACACATACCCATACCGTGAATAATCATCGGTAAAGGTAATGAAGTAAGAATAACGTCCCCTGGCTAGCACATCGAATGGGCCATATACATCTGTATGTACTAGGGCAAGTAATTCAGTGGTCCTCTCCCCATGTCCTACAAAGGGCAGTCTTGCCATTTTTCCTTGAAGACAGGACTCGCAAACTGGATATGACTCGGAAGTCAATGAGCCTAAAAGCCCATCTTTATCCATTTTGTTTATTCTGTCCTCTCCAATATGGCCAAGCCTGAGGTGCCACAAATATCTTTGGTTTATCTCATCTCTGGATCTTTTGGATCCTTTGGCACTCACATCTTGCTCGGTAACATTCACAGATACATCCATATGTAAATGATAGAGACTGTCAATCATGAAACCACGTGCGACTATTTTATTTCTCAAATAAATAGAACAGCAGTCTTTGTCAAATGTAAAAACATGACCTTCCTGTGCTAGACATGAAACAGAAATCAAATTTCTGCTAGCAACAGGTACATAATATCAGTCTCTAAGTATTAAACTAAATCCAGACGGTAGTCGCAGATGGTAGGTGCCCACAGCCACAGCAGCAACTTTTGCCCCGTTGCCAACCCGAAGGGTTACCGCACCTTCCGCCAGCCTTCTACTTTTCTTTAGACCCTGCATGGTAGTGCACAAATGAGCACTAGAACCAGAATCTATAACCCAACTAGAAGTAGAAGAAACCGTTAGATTAGTTTCAATTATGAGCAAGTCTATACCTTCTGAAGGTATGTCACCTTTCTTGTTCTTCAGGCTCTCGAGGTATGAAGGACAGTTTCTCTTCCAGTGGCCTTCGACATTGCAGTGGAAACATTTTCCTTTGTCGTTAGCCTTTTTCTTTTGAACTTCCTTCTTTGGCTTCTTGTCTTTCTTCTGCTTTTTAGCAGGCTTCTTTTTCTTCCAAGTAGACTTTCTCTTGGAACCAGAAGTCAACTCAGCAGCAAGGACATTGCCCCTTGAATCTTTCAAGGCTCCCTCAGCAGTTACCAACATGTTTATGAGTTCAGTCTTAGTGCATTCAATCTTATTCATGTGGTAGTTTACTATAAACTGACCAAATGAATCAGGAAGTGACTGTAGGATCAAATCCACTTGTAATTCCTTGTGCATGTCCATACCGAGCTTCTCAAGCTCCTCTAGGTCCTTGATCATGGTCAGACCGTGATCATGGACAGACTGCCCTTCGCGCATCTTCGCTTTGAAAAGCCTCTTGGACACTTCAAAACGAGCCGTGCGACTCTGCTCACCATACAACTCTTGCAGGTGTGCCAGTATGTCCCTAGCAGTCTTTATATTTTCATGCTGGCATTGGAGTTCATTAGACATAGATGCCATCATATAGCATTTTACTCTAATGTCATCATCCAACCACTTTTTATGCATCTCACGCTGAATATCAGTAGGACGTGCTGGTAGTGTGGGGATATCAAAATCGAGTATATAGCCTATTTTCTCACAGTCCAAAACAATTTTGAGATTTCTAAGCCAGTCCTTGTAATTGGTTCCGGTCAGTCGGTTGGTCTCAAGAATACGGGTCAAAGGGTTTAAAGCCGACATTGTATCTACAGAGAGTAAAGATTCTAGTTAGACTTTTGTACTTGATCCTAATCTGTTCTAAGGTCTTTTAGAACAAATGTAACTCCCACTATTTTCTCGAATCCCTCATACTCCCCTGGTAGGGAAACGGAAATCCTACACGACTAGGGTTTCTAGTGGGTACTGCGGTCCCACCGATTTACATGCCACCTCACCTAACAGTTATTGGTGACACATAGATGGATGAGTGTACAACTCTTGTACAATGCTTCTCAAGCATGTAGCAGTGTAACTTGGTCTCTAAGCCATGAAAACCTCACCTAACAGTTATTGGTCCCATTTCTTAGTTAAGTCAGACCCACCGTATAACCGTAGGAATAAAGTCGTCATTGGGTCCTCACCTAACAGTTATTGGTGCCCAACCCCACCTTTATCCTACAACATCTCATGTCTATAGAGAGGTCCAGCCCCCCGATGCAACTTGACCACTGTGTCCAGCCGAGACAAATCAACATCAGAAAGGCCTTAGCAGCTCTACTACAGTGGAAGACCTATTGACTTAATATTGGTTAATCAGGTCTTAGTGTTTGCAACTTGAGCCCTTCATAAGAGGTAATCGAACAATTGGCCAGGTAAGCAGGTGGGAGGCTCCCCTTACTCAGAGAGTAAGGTCCTAATTAAGTAACCACCTTTCATGATTTCCTAGACACCAATTAGATCAATTAATCTAATATGACTTGCTCATGTCGGTTCACTCTCGACTTGATTGAGGAGGTTTTGATTTAGGTCTCAATTGGGTTTGCTACATCATATGTAAACCTATCTACCCGACGCGCATTCACATCACATGTAAACGGCACATCACAGGCAGTTATAATCGCAGCATCAAATTAAAGCTAAACTTTAAATAAGTGATGATCATGGATTCTAATTAGGTCGTATTACAAGCACATGCACATCAATCGATCAAGTGGTCTTCAACTCTTGAATTGGTTCCAAGCCTCCTTGATTCGATCCTTGATCAACTCTTGATCCCATCGCCATCAACCGCTTAGATCACCTTTCATCTCATGCCTTTGCTTCAGCTTGATCGTTGATGTACATCACATCACAGAAATACAACCAGATGTAAAATAAAAATAAAAATAAATTACATCCCCTTTCAGGAGGCACGCAGGCCTCTCAAAACATCAAATAAGATGCATGCAAGCATCTAAAAAATTACATGACATCACAGATCACATCGCAGGTCATTACATTTGATACCAAAAGGGTTTGAATCCTATGATCATCACCGTATGCAACAATTATAATTTTCAGATCTGAAAACTAACTGATTATATCATGACATAGGTCGCTGATCATGCTAATCATGATTCTAAACTTTGTAATCCCATTAACAATGTAATTAGAATCATCTTTTTATCACATAAAAATCAGCATGCAAAAAATCAGCACCCCTGAAAAATCTGCATGCAGAATTTTTCAGCATGCATGATCATTCAATTTTCAGATCTAATAAGCCTTTAGATATTTAATTCTTACCTTAATCTACGAAGCCTAGGCTCTGATACCACTGTTGGGAACCCGCCCATGCCGCTGATATTTCAAAAATTTTCAGATGGCAGCGGAATCGGCATGCACGAGTTCGACGTTCATCGCATGAACGTTGTTTCGAGACCTTTCGTAATTAGGTAAGAATTAAAACTTTTAAAACTAATAGGAAGATCAAATCTTCACCTTGCGCGGGTAGATGATCACCGCAAATCTGAATTCGTGGTTTTGGAAGAGGGTTCGCTTGAAGCCGTTCAAACGTCCGGCCTCTACGGGTATCCACACGAAGCAGGATCCGATCCAAGCTCTCTATCTCACCGGGGTGCTAGCTCCCTTGCAGAGATAGCTTTGATGGCTGATGTCCTCTCTTTCAATCAACTCTTGATTGCACTTGAGAGGAGGAAGAAGAAGGATGAAGAAGAGGAAGAAGATCAAATCCCTTCGCAGCCTTCTTCTCTTCACACGCGCTGAAGCCAAGGAAGAAGACCAAGAGGAGGGAGACGCCTCCTCTTCTTTTTCCTTTGCTGATGGCGGCTGAACCAAGGAGAGATGGAGAGGGGGTGGCCACGTGATGAAGAGGAGAAAGGTTCATCTAGGGCGCCGGCCCTAGTCCTCCTTTAATAAGGATGAAGGGCTCCTACAAGTTAGGAGCCCTTGACTACTTTCCAAGAGGGGGCGCCGGCCCCCTTTCTCTCTTCATGTCGCACCAACTAAGTGAAGAGGGGCTGATGCCCCTCTTACTTGGTTAACCTAATTCTCTTCCAAAGAGGATTAGGTGCCTCTCTCATGGTTTCATCCTAATCCAATTAGGATTAGCCAAATTTGGGTTCAATCTACGCTAGTCCTAATCCAATTAGGACTTGAATGAATCATGACTCAATTGAACTCTTCAATCCTAATCCTATTAGGAGTCATGTTGATTCATTAGATTAATAATTAATTTAGACTTAAAGAATCCTAATCTAATTAGGATTGTATTTAATTTTAGTCCTAATCCAATTAGGACTCTATTTGAATTCCGAAGTCCTAATCTAATTAGGATTTCTAGGAATCCTACTCCAAGTAGGAATCCAATTTTAATTCAAAGTTCCTAATCTCATTAGGATTGTAGGAATCCTATTCCAAGTAGGAATCCCAGTCCTACTCCAACTAGGATTCCCAGTCCTAATCCAATTAGGACTCTAGGAATCCTACCCGAAGTAGGATTTGTGTTTAAGTCCAATTAATTAATTCCCTTGTTCCTTCTTCAACTTCTTATCAATCAAATTGATTTCTTGTGATTCCTAATCACGATTTCAACCATCGGATCGGTCAATACTTCTAGTGTGTGTGACCCCATAGGTTCTATTCTGACTGGTAGTGAGATATATTGTGATCTCTATCTCAATATCATTGAAAACTCCTTTCAATGGGTTGGAACGATTCCAACTCAACTCATTAGGGTTTATCGATCATCAAGATAATCCCTATGAGTCCCACCATCCACTAGTGACACCTAGCAGCATGTAGTGGCTACCCAGCAGAATGGAATGATGAACCTCTAGGTGCAGTTAACATGTGATACAGTCCTACTATCGTGGATCCCTACAGAACGGAGGTCATGGACAACTCGTCAAACCCCATCGTCTGTCATATGTCAAGATTTATTCGACTTGAGTTCGATAGTGGAAAACTCTTTTTCCACTTTATATTACTGCCCTGGCCAAGGTCTTAGAACTCAGTCTAACAAATCACATAGGATCACTCCTTTTCTATCAAGGTCGATAGATTCCTTATAGGTGCATACCCTACTCCTACAGTGAACCTACTGCAGCCAATCTACACTGCATGGACCCATATGGCTAGAGACCATGTATGTGTGCAGTCAAACTACAATAACCTCACTGTGAGTAGCCGAAGCACCGCAGGTCAAAGGACCAGTCACACTACTGCAACATCAAGCAAGTCACTGACGAGTGGATAGACATCCAAGTGACTTCTTGTCTTGGTCACGCTCAGTACCCTTGTTCTCTAACAAGCACCTGCACTATCACTTCAGTGTCCCTACACTGTGGACTCAAGTCTCGTCCATCCAGAAGAAAGTGATCTGTGCACTGATCGGATCGATAACCGTCCTCGTGATGATCCATTGATCAGGAGCATTTAGAAATTAATCACCAATGATACATGGCTCAAATTTTCAACTCTTGAGAATATGTATCATCATCTTATTAATTCCTTTGACGATTCATAGACACATAAACAATATGAATGAAAAGTTGCCTTTTATTTATTCAATAATAAATAGTCAAGTACAAAATTATGTCCCTAGAATCAACAATGTGTCAGCCAAATTGGCTTCTAGGGCATACATCTAACACCCGAGAGATCACGCGTGATCTCAGCATCCAGCCTTCAACATCTCAGCAAGGTATGATCCCAGACACCGCATCCCCAATGTCTGAGTTCCAGCATCCCCCAGATTCCAATGTCTGCGATCCATCCCGGCTGTGTCCTCCTCTTCCGGATTCGAAATCATCCGAATCCCAGCCTCACGAACTCGTCCGTTACCATCCCCAGCTTCTTCCATCCGATCCCAAGTCGTGATTCAGCATCCAACATCTCAGCCTTCCTGCGATCAACGCTCGTGTCCGCCTCTTTCCCCATTTCAAAAATCCTCCCAGCAAAGATCCTGCGGCCAGCCGGGATGGTTATTGCGCATCAATGCCCCCTCCGCGTCCGTTTCGATCCTCAGCCGGCTTCAAGGGGTGGGGGCGAGCTATAAAGGAGGCTCTCGGCAAGGCGGAGGGGGGAGCTCACATCCGAAAAAAAAGAAAACAGAGCCATGCTCTGTTTTGAAAGAAGGAAACAAAGGAAAATGAGGAGAGAGAGAGTTCCACCGTGAGAAAAAAAATGCAATTGTTTTCTTCTTTCCCTTTTTTTTATTTTATTTGTAGAAAAAAAGAAGCATTAGACTTTCGAACTTCATTTTTACTTTTGTAATCATTTGTTTTATACAATCTATCAATTTTCTTTTATACAATCCATGTTATAGGTTTTGTTTAATTTCTATTTTTTTATGCAATCTATCAATTTTTCTTTATTGCAATCCGTGTCTGAGTTTTAATTTAATATTCTACAATTTATTGTATGCATTCTAGAATTCTTATTTTAATCGCAAAAACTCTCTTTCTTTTCTTTATCTATTTTTCTTTAGAAAACTAGCTTTGCTTGGTTAGAGATTAGTCGAATATCCTCAATGATTTTTTTTTTTTAAAAAATAAACCTTAATGGAGTTTCTATTCTCTATTTGTGTACTCCAATCATCTTCCCGTGGATCGACCTTCTACAACCACTATGCATCGAATAGAGGATGGTAAGAGTAAAAAAAAAAAAAAATTTGTTTGTTGGTTAAGATCTTGACAACGATACCCTTTTTAAGTCATCCTCAGGTCTCCAAGAAAGCTGACAACAATATACATCTAACACAATCTGCATATCCTTAATTTTTGGAAAGCAAATCAGTTTTGATTTCCTAAACTTTCTCTTACGGTACACAATATTTTAACTATTCCAATATTTATGGTCGCCTCTGATTTTTTCTTCAGTATTGGTGGGTGAGTACTTGATAAGTATCATAATGTATTTAAACTGGATATTTTTGAGTCCTTGATTTGCGCTTGAGTTTGGGTGTTCGAAAAGAAAGGTACATATTTTATTAATTACATTGTTATAATTTTTGAAAATATATTCTTAATTATTGTAACATTTTAACATAGATGTTTTGGAACCGGAGTTAGATGAGATTGTAAAAGATGTCATGAACTCAAGTTCCTACAATGAAGCCGAATTAATTCAATACTCAGCAACTATTGATGCTAATGCGCAAACCTCACTAAGATGAATCATGGTTTATTAACTTAATACTTGCTAATATTTACTAGTGTCATCTTTTTCTATTATTTTCTTTACTAACCGTTGTATTTTGTGCTTATAGGTTCACCTAAATTTGGGAAGTTGAAGTAGGGAACAATGCAAAGGAAAAGTTGATCATGATCATGGATACTTTTCTTAGACTTATGTTGCTCATATGTTTATATTGCATTTTGTTTGGGACTCTTTTATTTTGGTTAGACTATGGACATTGTTATAGACTTATGGTGGTAGTTATTAATTATTAGGTGGTTGATATTTGTAGTTTCTTTTGATATTTATGGCTATATGATAGTTTCTTTTGGTAGGCTCTTTTTTCGGGATAGGTAAGTGTTGTAGTCATGATTAAAATTTAGGTTCTTATTCATGAGGGATTTAATTTCAAGAATGTCTTGATTATAATTTCAAGTTATCTACTTGTGTTATATTCATTCTATGACTTAAAGTTTTTTACTGAGTATAACACTAACCATCATGCGTTCTGATTTTAGGTATCGAGGCTGGTAGGCTTTTTTATGAACCTAAGGCTTCCTACCCTCGTATCTTAGGTGATAAGGATAGAAATACCATCAGCAATAGGTATGGCCTCAAATCAACCACAATAATAAATGCAACTCAGATGACCATACCACTGGGACCATTAGTGAAAAGTGTCACCTACAAGTCTAAATCTGCTTAGCAGTGCATTTCATGTGTTTGGGCCTTTGACACCTTGTAACTCGTACTTCTCAATTTTGGAACTTTTAATTATATTTCTATGAATCTACAACGTCATCAATGCTAGCATTCAGTAATTATATTGTCTATTGTAGGTTTTGGAACTGATGATGGTGGGAAAGATTTGGATATAGGAATAGAAAGTTGTGTAGTTTTTTTAAGAATTGTGCCTAAGAATTGATCACAAGGGTAGAGATAGGCATGCTGAAATTTCTATCATCCTTCAGTAAATTTTTCAAAATCATATGGTGTGCTTGTAGGGATGTAAATTGTTTAAAATCTTATGGTGCATATGCCGAAATTTTTTCTATTTGTCCTTCTACCTAGAAGAGTGGAAATAAAGTCTTATGGTAGCTATATTTGTTGTTTGTGTACTTGCTTTGTACATCAAGATCATAATCTAAGTTGTCCATCTACTTGCTTTTCATGTCTCATTTTGATGTTGATATTTCAGATGTGGATCCTTTGTATTGATGCATGCAACATAAGGACTAATACTATCTATTAGCTGGTCAGATTTTGGGTTGGGTTAATAGGTCCAACAGTGTTGGACCAACACTATTTATTAAACAGGTTAAACATGTCGGGTTGATTTGGATAAATGGATTGTATGTTTATTAAATAGGTTAAACAAGTTGGGTTGGGATACCTGTTTATTAAATAGGATATGTTTAAGGTTCAAAATTTGATCTATTTAATAAACATGTCAAGTTCAAATTTGGGCCCGATCCGAATTTGACCTGATCCATTTATAACCCGATTGCCATCCCTACTGGCTGCATACTTAATTTAGTTATGTTTCATATGAAAATACTGTTGGGAGGAAGGAGGATCCAAACTTTGGCCCTCCTATTGACTTGACTATTCTCTATATTAGTATAATTTTGCTTAGACCATAATCGATAATTGACATCACTCATCATGTTTGACATGTCTTAATACACATGCAAAAAAATGGAAGACTTGGGGGTTGGCCTCTCCAACTTGCACTTGAACGGGAGATAATACTGATTCCAAATGAGAAAGTTTTTGAATCCTCTTCATTTCATAATTGTAAAAGATCAAGTCTTGCAATCATCGGTGCTCATAAATTGCATGGTTTTGTTGGATACATATGACAACATGCTACATGATCCTATAGGCTTCAGAGAATCATAAGTTATCACCTAGCACATCGGTGATTATGATTGCAAGACTGAATCCTCTTAGTTCAACCCCACAGTACAAAGAATTTTCACTTGGAAAGAAAATTAATTACAACACATACAGAAAATATTTACAAATGTGATGGATATCTACAACACTCTTCCAATAATAAAGATGATAGACACGTGAAAAGTGGATGGGATAGAATTAGTTAGGTTAGCATCAAAGTTGAGCCATGTATTTTAAGCTATCTGTGAAAATGATTGACAGCCTGTTTAAAGTGATCAACTCAGGCAAGAAAATTATTTTTGGGCAAAGTCGCAACTATAGCTGCAGACTATTTGAACCAGGCTTTATGTCATTTGGCTCCACCGAGTCATATGAGAAAAGTTTTCTTGCTCGGTTCGAACTCGAGTTGAGTTTTATTATGGCTATTAAAACATGGATGAATCATGCACATGGGTTGGGCCATTAGCTAAGTCTAAGCTTTTAATTGTTTATGCTCAAGCAAGGTTAGTATTTGGGCTTGACTTGTTTATAAGCTAAGGTTTAGAATGAAGTTGGAGCTTGGCATGTTTTCCAAACAAATGACCCTATATTGCATGTAGCTCAACAACTTAGTCATTAGGGCTTTCAATTGATCTAAACAACACGAGCACAAACTAAAAATAAGTTCGAGTCAAGACCAGATCAAATGCGATTGATCTAAGTTTTAGGCTGAATTAAAGCTGAATCTAAAGCAAACCTGGCGCCATAAGGTTCATAATTAATCATATGTGTGTATGCATATGTATGTATGCAGATATATATATATATATATATATATATATATAAGAGCTCGTTTGGTTCGCGGGAAGCATTTTTCCTCCTATGAATATGATTTTTGGAAAGCAAATTTTTAGGAAGAGGATGCCTAAAAAAATTCTTTTGGCATGTTTGGTTGACAATAGAAAAATGACAGATTTTCAGAGTGCTTATGTTTGGTTGACCATCACTTTTCCAAGAAAGTTATGTGTAATTCCTATTATACCTTTAATAAAAATTGAGTCTTTAATGCCTCTTTAATGCTGAATGGTTTTTTTAGAAAAAAATAAAAATGGAGTGATTTCCGATTCACGGAAAAGTAACTTTCCCATGTTTCTCATGGGAAAGATTTTTCCATGAAACGTGGGAATCATATTCCCATGGAAATACAACTTTTCCGTCTCTCTTCTTTAAAAACTTCAACCAAACAAGAGATATCTTATTACTTTTTCGTTGACTACACTTTTCCTCTTCTTTTTCCGCAAACCAAATGAGCCCTAAAAGTTAATACACAATTGATTGATGCTTGAATTAAGTTTGAACCATGCTTATTGAAGTTGAAAACTTTGAGTTGATCTTTAACTAATTTAAGATTATCAAGTTTATCAAAAGAGGTTTGTGTTTGGTTTGGTTCAAAATCAAGTTTGAACACTTCAGGTTCAAAATACACTAAACATGATGGAACCAGGCTTGATCATGCTAGGCTCCAATAGACCCTATTGAATAACAGTTTAGCTTATTCACAACCCTGCTTATGATGAAAAGAAAAGGATGAGCAATGGCCTGTTTCATTTCTACTTAAATTAGGTATAATTTGGTATTATTGTAGGTAGTGGAACTTTTGTTTGTAGAGCTAAAGCTTTTATTAATATAGTTTCTAATAAAAAGTTGATTGCTATTTGATAACTACATTTTTGAAATATTATTTAACTTTAACATCGGTTTGCTAACCAAATTTAGAAAGTGCTTTTAATATTAAAAAATGATAGTAAATGATATTGTATAGTACTTTCAATTATCTTATCATTCGTACTATCAAAAACTATTAGAATGAGGTATTCTTAATTTATAATTTATTTATTCCAATATTTTAATTTAAATGATATAATAAATAATAAATACAATATAAAATATATTTTTATAATATTGTTATATTATAATAATATTACTAATATGATATTATTAATTTCATTAAATATTATAATAATATAAAAAACATTACTATGATATGATTAATGTGTTATTATAAGATAATATAATAATATTATCGTATGATATAGTTTTATAATATTATATAGCATAATATAACTTAGTATAATATAGTATCATATAATAAATTACTATAAAACATTATAAAATAAGAATATTATCATATTACTAATTATATGAAAATATTATTTTACTATATTATATATTATAAAAAATATTATATTATAATATTATATTATTAAATTGATAAAATTTTATTATCATATTATGTATTATATTATATTAATTACATCATATTATTGTTATATTATTATATTATATTATTATATTATCATGGGTATTTTTGTCTTTGCAAAATGTTTATCGCGATGAAAACAATAATCAACATGTCTCAAGTAGAACTTTTGATCAACAAATTCGGAGTGCCATTTTTTCTTTGTAGACTTTATTCTATTTTTAGAGAAACAAAAAAAATATTTTAAATTTTTTATCAGATATTTTAAAATTATCAAAAAGAGTTTTTATCCCTCAAGAAGTTTTTTTTTTCCGAAGCATTGCCAAGCTCATCATTCTAGAGAGACTTTCTGAATCCGATTTGCACCTGTCCCTCCATTATTTTGGAGTATTTTGTTTTTTGATTATGTAGACAATGCTCATGTGAGATTAGCATGAGCTGCCGGTGTAATTTAATTAAAAAAAAAAAAAAAAAAAAAGTCATTGCCAAGCGGTTGAGTTCAAAGTTCCAGCAGCAAAACCTACCGGTTACCTCGAGCCCAGGCTAGCGGAAGCCATTGCTTGGGAAATGCCGCCCTTCCCGCTTGTGCGGCCGTCTCTGGACCAACAGATTGCAGGGAAGGAAAATAATAATAATATATTAGCAATGGCAGCAGTAGTAGTAAAAAAATTAAAACAAATAAAAAAAATGAAAAGAAAAAAAAATAGGGGACCCATCGGAAAACTTCTTCGGTGCTGCTTGACCTTTTCCTCCTCTTTCACCCATGTCCGCTGTTGCCTTTTATTTTTTTTTAAGAAAAAATAATAAAATAGCCTGAATTTCCACGAGCTCTACCCCTCAAATCATCAGAATACTCCGCCTATCGCGTCGATCTTTCTTCCTCTCTTTTGGTCGATCCCGCGATCGATTCGAGACGAGAAGGTATAGTGCTTGATCTATCCTCGTTTTTTTCCCTATAGTTTAATTTAATTAATCTCGTGCTTAGAGTAGATCCTCTCGTTTTTTCTGATATCTTTTGAATTTTTTTGATCTCCTCCTTAGAAACCCTGGTGCCGGGATTCGATATTTTATAATATTTCATGCTCAAATTTTCTTTTGTAGTTTCTTTTCCCCAAACGGAAGATCTATTGGATTCATCTCCGTGAAGAACCCTCGGATGTTAGTTTCTCGTAGTTCGACTTCTATTTTTTGGCGAGACTGATTGCTTATTATAATGAATTAGTTGATCCGGATTAGGATCCTCAAGGCTTCATAGATATTTCCAAATTCAGATCTTGGATTTGTGTTTTTATTGGACATTCTGAATGGATGTGGGCCCTCATGCGGGAATACTTAAATTGTTAGAATCTTCTAAAATTCCACTGACATTGTCTGAACAACAGATGATTAGGATCTCACAGATTTTGAATTTATGTTGATTGAATGTTATTTCTGTCTGAATTTACGAATTTGTGAGAATTGTCTGATGCTTGTTTTTGTTACCTGCCTTCTGTTACTAAATTTTTTTCAAAACCTAGCTTGTTTTAATTATTGACTTAAAAAATGTGTTATTCTATCCCCTCTATGTTATATTGATTCTTATAAATCCTTTCTATTAACTGCTGCAGAAAAGAAAGATGCTGGATCTAACTGGGTCGGGACCTTATATATTCTGCATTGGTTGCTCATGTACAAGTAGTTAGCTTCGGATAATGGAATGAACTCTAGAAGGTTGAGTGCTCCTGATTTTTGATTAGGTGACCTTTTGTTATACATGGAGGACCTCCCTGTGGAAGTCATTGGCAATATTCTTTCCCATCTTGGAACTGCACGGAATGTTGTTGTTGCCTCTGCAACTTGCCGGAAATGGAGAGAAGCCTGTAGGAAACACCTCCATACCTTGTCTTTCAACTCTGATGATTGGCCTCATGATTTCACCACTAGGCAGTTGGAGATTCTCATAACACAGACTATATTTCAAACTGTGGGTTTGCAGTGCCTTTCAGTCCATATGGACAGTGTCCATGAATTCTCGGCTGCTCCTGTGATCGCTTGGCTTATGTATACTAGAGAAACCTTAAGGAGTCTATCATATAACGTTCGTACAACTCCAAATGTAAACATTCTGGAGATTTGTGGTCGGCAGAAGCTAGAGATGTTGGATCTGGACCAGAATGCTATTACTGGGGTTGAACCAAGTTACCAGAGATTTACTTGTCTCAAATCCCTTTCTTTGAGACATGTTAGTATCTCAGCCTTGGATCTAAGCCTACTGCTTGCTGCCTGCCCGAAAATAGAATCTTTAACACTTGATACACTAGAGATTGTAATGTCAGATTCACAATCTACAATGGAACTGAGCAGTCAAACACTTAAGAATATTTATGCAAAATCCATAGGCGTGGATAAGATAGTACTGGAAGCAGATAATCTTGAAAGCTTGCACTTAAATGCATTAAACCTCGATCTTTTTGAGCTGATTGGAAAGGGTACCCTAAAACAGCTCAAGATTGATGATGTCAGTGTGACTCATTTGGACATTGGCGAGAATACAGATCTCCTGGAGGTCGTAGATGTCAGCAATTTTACAATTGTGTGGCCTAAATTCTACCATATGATATCAAGATCATCTAAACTGAGAAGACTCCGGCTTTGGGGTGTGGTGTTTGATGATGAGGATGAGATTGTTGATTCAGAAACTATTGCTGTTTCATTTCCACAGCTCAGACATCTTTCATTAAGTTATGAATTAAGGGATGGACTGCTCAATCATGGTCTGCAAGGCTCGTCACCATTAGAGAATGTGTCAATATTGGAATTGGGATGGACGGTAATAAGCGAGCACTTTGGACATTGGGTTTTTGGGATGATTGAAAGATGCCCAAACCTTAAGAAGTTAGTCATCCATGGTATTCTTTCTGAGGCCAAAACTCGTGAAGAATGCCAGACGTTGGCTAGTTTTTACCTCATTCATCGTTCATCTCATGAGGAAATATGTACATGTTGATGTGCAGTTTGAATATGAATGAGATCCATAAGTGATTTGATCAGAGTTCACGTCATAATTTCTCTCAGCCTGTGGAACCACTACATGAACTGCAGGTACAGGTTCAGCATTTTTTTTGATGTTTGCATAGATCTCTTTGTCCTGCTATCATATATATTAAGGGCTTAAGCTGATGTAAATTATCCATTTACTTGATAGGGGCATTTTTTGTCATCTTGATTTTCAGTAACTTTTTTGTTTCTAGTTCTTTTAATATTGTGGTGATGGCCAACAAATGCAATCCTTACAATATACAATCATTATGTTGTGTTTTTCCTTTCTCAAACTGCTTGTACTGCCTCTTTATCTTCTTTCATGACTATGATTTACTGTAGCTGTCATAGGTTCCTCTGGAGATGCTTATTTGAGTAATATATTCTTTGCTTCAAGATACTCCCTTTCTCTCTATAAAATCTTCAATATTAAGCTAATCTTATACTCTTTTGTCTTTGTATCTGCCTTGTGAAGTATTGATTGGTTACATGTCATTGACCTGCCTTGTGAGCGACAAAATTGATGTTGGATATTGCTTGTCATGAACATTTCTTATTATCAGAGTGTTTTGTCTAAGCATAGTTTTTCTACTCCAATACTAGACTTGCAATACGATTAAGCCATTATCACGGATCTTACCACACATTTTTAAGCACACTGAATTTCTAACAAGTAGAAGGGAAAATGTGCCTTGTCAAGGACCTCCTTTTCCTTCCAAACAATGTTTTAAAAGTCAAAATTTGATTTCAAATTATCTTGTGGAGTGTCAGTGGTTTGAGAATGGAATTCTGATTTTGACATATTAGCCTCTTTTTCCATTCTTATCCCAAATTAGTACCTATTCTTATAAAAAGGCAAATATAGCCTTACTTTTTGTAAATGGGACAAAACAATCTTTGTTATCCAACTAATGATTATCTCTATTAAAGTCCTTATGTTAAATTATTATTATAAAATTAATCTATTCTATTATAATTAATTTAGACAAGGGGAGTGGAGATGTGGATCTAGTGCTAGAATCAAGCCTGGCTAGATCAGGCTTTCCTCATACCCAAGCTTGACCTGGAAATATTTTTTGGACTTCAAGCTGGGCCCATGCCCAAAAGTTTTCCAAGATCTAGCCTAAGATCAATTTGCGCCTAAACTTGAGCCCGACTAAATCGAGCCTAAGTAGGCATGAATGAAGCTAGAGATGAGCCCGACATTTCTAGAACTCTCCAAGGATAAAAAAAGCTTTCTTCTTCTCCTTCTGCCATTTCTCCGTGCAACCCGAACTTGTTGGATCATTATCATGATGCAAGATGATCGGGCCATGGAAACCCACCTATCATCAAGAATGATGTGAGGCCAGGGTTAGGGTTACTCGGGGAGTTGTGTTAGGGTTACGATTAGGGTTCTGGCAGGAGAGAAACTATGAATAGGGTTCCTGCAGCACTCAGGTGGAATGAAAGGAGAGGACAAGAGAAGGGAACTCATTGGAAAGAGCAAATTGGAGTGCAAGGATAAGATGTGACTATGAGGGGCTAAGGTTGGAGCTTGGGACAAGTGCTTGGGATGGTGGAGAGGAGTTGTCTGTTGGAATCCACCATCTGTGGAGCTCAACAACCACTAGCTCCATCCTCTTCACCATGCTCCTTAATATTCTTGTTGCACTCTTTGTCAAGAGTGAGGTTGGCAAGGGAGGTGGCAGCCTTGGAATGGTCAAAGAGGTGAGCAGCCATCTACACAGCCACAACGCAAGACCCACCCGGAGAGGATAGGGTTGATGGAGGTGATTGGTGGCAGGCTGAGGACAAGATGATCATTGATGGCGCCGCCTTTGGAGGAGTCGTCAGAAGAATAGATGGAGAGCAGCCAATGGAGGTTTCCATGGGAGGCATCGAGGATGGCGAGGACCTTGTAGAAGTCCATGAAGTAGGTGGTTATACTGACAACACAGCAGATGGCGTTGAAGAGGTGGCATCGGCACATGAGATAGAGGGCATGGTAAAAGTCTTTGGAGGCCTCGCTAGGTCGTGTTTACGAATTAGAATGTGGGTCAAGTTGGGTTAGCCACTTAGCCAATCCAGGTCTGATTCGAATTGGGTTCTGGGCTTGAGTTTCGAGCTTAGAATCAAGTTCGGGCTTCAGGCCAATCCAAGCATTAAATGAAGCAAGGCTTGTAATTTATATGGGTGTTTTTTGTTAGGCCCAAGCTCGACTAGGATAAACCCGAACCAAGCCCAAAGTTCAAGATGAAGCCTGCTCGCCCCACCGGGCCTTGGGTTGACCTAGGTACGTTTCCAGCCCCTATCGTGCATTGTCCAATGAAATTCTATGATAATGGTAAAAAAGCTTACAATCAAAATTTTTATTTAAAATAATAAGATCAATGGAATTAGTAAGTAGCTAGACTATCATTTAGAGAAAAAGATCCTAAATATATATTCATAACAAAAGGGGACCGACAAGGAATTTGGTTGGTAAAGGGTGGTTAATAAATCAAAATCATTTAGCTGCTTCATCCAAGTTTGGAGTTTTGGTCAAAAAAGTGAAAATGTCAAACAAAAAAATAGAAGAGAAACAAAGCCAAGAAAAGTCATTACATAAAATATCTCATATTTTATATATATATATATATATATATATTACTTCTGTAGTTTGGCAGTTTTGGCTAAGTTAATAGTTTATTGAAGTGAAATTCATAATTATACCAGTATTTTGTACCAATAACGACTATATTGTTTATTTATTGAACCTTAGTTGGTTGAAAATTCAATTCCTTTGGCAATCATGAAGCTTTTCATTTCCTAGTGTTTTCAAGTCTTTTTTCATCATTGTTTAGTAAAACTCGCAGATATATTGAATTTCAGCATTTCCTTCTCATATCTTTGAGGCCAGCAGCTATTAGTTAAATGTATGTAGTTATGAAATGAACTACAGATTAAGGATTAAATGCTGGACTAAAGATTTAACAATTCTAGAAACAATGATGGACCACCTAAATTGAAGGTCCATACTATTTACTTTGACCTAAATCTTTAAAAATAGGTGGAAATAAAAAATCAGATATTTTGGAGATCTTCAACATGTACATCAATTGCTACAGAAATAAATAGCACTAATTGTACTAATGTGAAAAGTATATGATAGGGCACGTAAGTGGAAGATCCACTTCATTGATTATGATCTAGATATCTGAAAACATAAGGATATTGAATTCAGTGAGCTTTGATGATTAGACCAAAGAAAAGCATAGTATCATCCTATTAAAACCACTCACTTTTTCATCCCTTGATGCTTAAGTTGAAGGTTTCCAAAACATATATTATTGTTTAGATTATGTTCCATGGGTATGGAATTCAATTTAGATGCTCTATCATTAGTTTTGAATCCATGAATCTCAAAGATTTAATATTTAGTGTGTTGTCCAACTTGTATGGTTAGAAAAAAAAGATGTTACTGCTGTGGATTGCTTTGCATTTAACCATTTACATTAAAGTATTGAAATGGGGCCCCTGCTAGAGGACTTAACCTGTCAAGGGTTACATTTATCATCTATAAGTAAGCATTCCCTCTTTAAAGTTACGAAATATAAAGAAAACCAACCTAAAAATTGGCGCTGCACACCCATTGTAATGAAGGAAACAGAGAAATGAAACCAAGTATGATATTAAATAAAGTATAAATTAAAAACAGAATTATTGGTTAATTTCAGTCATTTCTGATTGGCAAACTGAAATTGCCAAACTGATTGAAACTACAGAAATTGACAAAAATCAGGTTTTGGGGTAAGTTTTCAACCCAGTTCAAGCCGAAATCCGGTTTATTTTAACTAAATGGATTTGTTTCAGCTCAAACTTCAAACCTTACATCTTATCAAACTTCATACAGGAAAAGTTAAAATGAAATTTTGTCAAGAAATGTTCCCACATCATATTCTCCTTGAACTAGGTAATTTTAGTAGTGCATGAGGAAACTGCAATCAACTCTGCCCCTTAGTTCCTCAAAAGCAAGCATACATATTATTTCCTTCTTTCACTTTATATAATAAGTAGTGCGTGGTCATTGCCAATTACAAAAGCACCCAAGATAGATCTGTATCCCCTGGTTATTCTACTTGCATTTTCATGAGCTTATCCCTGACATAATCGTACATTCCATGGGTTTATTGCCTTTTCTTTCCCCCATTTCTCATAAAGGTTGGAAGAATAAGAATAAATTTCTTTCTGTTCCTCTAATCTCTAGTATTCTCAAGGAATGCTCACAACTTTCTTTTTCAAGAAATCAATGATTTACAGGACTCTGTAATGGGTGTTTCTCCACATCTGTTAATTATTTACTCTCCCTTGTTTGCTTTGCACTGAAATCTTTGGTCAGATAGTGCTTATCTGTTGGTGATAAACAATCATTTTATAGTCCCATATATATTACTTGGAATTTCTTTATTTCCTTAAATGCTTCTAGAAAGTAGTTTATTCATTTTTTATTAATCCTTTTGCACCTTCTAAGACTGTACCTGAAGCCATGCTTTTATTGTGTGCATGCTATTATCTCTTGTTTCCATGAGCATATATGTAGAATAACACGATGTTTTAAGTTTTTCTCTTTAACTTATGAGTCTCTAGATCTATTGTTCTCACTGATTTCATTATTTGGAGACATGATATTCCAAGTTAAAATTATACTTGTTTGGCAAGGCCATCATTGTTCAAACCTAGCAACCATCTTAATCTCATAGGAGCTTCATGCTTGGAATCCACCAAAAAGGGGACATTGCCGAAAGACGGTTTGGGCAGTGTACCAAGGTACAAATCATCCCAATTTGGTGGCATAAATTATGCTATATATTATTTAGTTCATCATGAGACTAGAGGTACCAAGCGTGAGGATTTTTTTAGGGGAGCAAGGAATAAAGGTAAAAATGAGGAAAAATAGAAGAAATAATTGTTTATCTTTGTTTTGCTCCTAGTCTCTCTCTCTCTCTCTCTCCTCTCCTCTCTCTCTCTCTCTCTCTCTCTCTCTCATGTAAACAATAAATTGTCATCTTTGAGATAGAAGAAACCCCCTAACCAGGTGCAAAGACTAAACAAACCATGATGTGCGGTGCCCACATTTTATTTGCCCTTCATATCTGAAAATAGCTTTCGCTGTACTTCCCAATGATGTAGTTGAAGTTAATAAAGAAAGAGCTTATATACTGGCAAGATTTCTTAATATGGAGAAGTTAAATGAAGTTCTAGGAAACTGGAAAGTCTGTTATATAGGTTATACAAGATGGAATGAAACAAAATCCCCTGAATGAGACTTTCATATTCAGCAATCAGGCACATATAGAGGAGGATATGTTTTGCAGCAGGTCATGGTATTCCCGCACAAGAGGATACGTGGTCATGATTCCTGGTAGCAGCTTTTCTTACTTGAAGTGACTGGCTTGTCCATGAAGCTGAAAAACAATGCTGTTCTCCTTTAGAATTTTCTTTTAATAAGAATACTCATTTTAAAGGGGTTAGGCATGAAATAAAACCTTAAAATTTATAAGGACTTCTATTTGATGAGGATATCTGTAGCTACTCTAACAGGAACTTTTTGGTGTGTCTGCACCCCCTGAGTTCTGCCCCACGTGGGTCTCAGTTCCATTCGGGCTCCACGAATCTTGTTGTTTTCCTGACCATGATGAGCTACTTAGCTCCCAACTACCCCTTTTTTTCTTCCCTAAGAGTCTGTCTTTTCCTTCTAGTGCTAGCAACCTCACAATGTTGCGGACCTTGGTTGGGATTCCGGCTATAATCTGCTTCTCATGTGCAATGCATGTATATTGATCTAGTTATTGCTAATTGGAGCCGAGTGAAGATGGGTCATGATACTCAAATGCTCAGTTTGGGTTGTTAGGGATGTTAAAAGAGGAATAGCAGGACAGGTTTTGTATATTCTTGAAAATTGATCAGAGGAAGTTGAAAGAATGTAGATGAGAATGTTTATGACTAGATGGGAATATGTTTTGTATTCTTTACGTACTCCAGCAGGTATTAGAGTGCGCACCCAGTATGGGTTTTTTCTGGAAAGGTGGATGTAGGATGGGGCATTAAAGCCCCAAATGAACCACCTATCCCCCATGTATCTCACTGACACCTGTTGGCTGCTCATTCCGGTACTCGTTCGGGTAAGCATAGCAGAAGTCATAGATAATTGCCTACGTATGGAGTGGAAAATTTGTCCTAACTGTTTAATTTCTTTGGCACTTGAAAGTTTTCAATGTATAACATTTTTTGATATCAAAAAGAACTTATGCTCGGAAACAGATGGAACATTGTTTTCTCCAATTATCATTAACTTTACAATTGGTGTTCTATGCTAACCTCATATTTATCTGTTTTTCCAGCTCCCTCTTGGATTTTTTTTTTTTTAAACTTACATGTTACAAGGGAAAAGCCTAGCATGCCACCTTGCATTGTTCCCTGGTTTGGTCCTTTTTGGTTTCCTATGGCTCAATCTTGACAATATTGTTCTTGGATAAAGGTCATTCTTACATTTCTGATGAAATTAGAATGCCAAGCAGGACAAGCTAGTATTTTGTGCCTCGAAAATCACTCTTGCCATGTATGCCATGGCTTTTTAATGAGTGAAACAATTAGCCAAGTTAATTTTTTTTTTCTGTGTGAGTTGGAATATGGAACACTAGTTTATTTGATTGCTTTGTTGTTTTCTTGGAAGTTCTAATCCAAAGGCATATCTGGAGCTATATGATATGTATTGTTCTTTTTAGATAAAGTACGGGAATGTCATGACTGAAATTTGTTAGCAAAATCAACTCTGTCTGCACTTTCGGCTTGTATTATGGTAGAAACAAGGTTCAGATGGTACTGTGTCAATTCCAATAAGGAAAAAGTACTTGAATATCATCTGTCTTAATATCTGAAGTCTGAATATTATTTACAACATCAAAGGACTAGTGTGTATATTACTTGAACCTCCTTTTGCTTCTTACATCATCAAATTTGGGCTTTTCCCCTGTAAAGTATTTGACAGATATGCAGCTATTTTATTGACATTACGTCATTTGTTAATGCTGATTTTATATTGAAAATATTGTTTTTCATCAATGTGGAACATGTTGACATTCTTCTTCTAATTCACAAGGCATGGGAGATGATTGTATTTCATTATGTGAAAAGCATGTCAATAACCTTTTTCTTCCTGCTAATTCTCAAGGCACAACATATGTTTGTTTTTCCTTATGTCAAAAACATGTTTTTTTTCTTCTAATTTCCAAGACGCAGAAATTCTCTAGACAATGGTATGCGCCTGTTTCACCTGTATTTCTTTTTTGTATTTTGTTCATTAGTTTGAAAGTAAACCAGTTCCAATCCTCAGTGGAAAAACTTATGTCTCTGACTCAGATCTGGAGAGCTAGAAAATAATTCTTAAACAACGAAACAAATTTCAAGGAGCCTAGACTAATTGTAGTTCACATCACATTTCTCTTGTCAAAACCTGTTGAGGGCCTCTTATTTGAAGAAATAATCTTTGAAGATTTTATGATGCATGATGGTTGTTCAGACTCTTAATAATTGGTGTAGGATTGCCTTCCTACCATTGGGGCCTAGCAAACCTATTTTGCTCTGTCCTACTCTCTGGCATTTTAAATGATTCACTGCAAGTTTAATTTTGCTTTTTTGGTATGTATCTAGTTCTTGAATTTCATATTAGAGGTTTGTTAATGACAATTTGCTTATTCCTCTGCAGATGTGCTATATTATCATAGGGCGACAGACATATTTCCTAATGCTGTCAGCACTGATATTGTTCTCTCCAATGCAGTGCATCTATGGTGGGAGAAAAATAGCAGCCATACAGTTGGCTGAAGAATTCTATATTGTTTACATAAGCTTAAGCACGATGAAGGAAGAATACTAACCGGATCATTTTCTTACATGGGATGCTTGGATTGCCTGCTACTACTAGAGTGTCCAGTATTGTTACATTCATCGTTAATTCTCTTGGAGACATCAGAAGATATGATACAGAAACTGCCCCTAATTTCACAGGAATTTGCTTTCTCCATTGCCACATCAGTTTTAGTTTGTCGCCGATGTATTTAGCATGAACTATTGGGGGAAGGCGTGCTGCTTATCATCTTGGGTTATTGAAGATGCAACTAAGGAGAGAGAGCACTTGATTCGATAAATTCTA
>NW_024069224.1:0-59544 GCF_009389715.1 Phoenix dactylifera
TAAACATACTAGTTCATAAATATGAACTATTTAAGATGGATTCTAATGAAACTATTACTTGCATGTTTACTAGATTTACTGATATTGTCAATGGCCTAAAAAGCCTTGGCAAAAATTATACTAACAGTGACCTTTTCAGAAAAATTCTTCAATGTTTGCCAAGATCATGGGAGGCCAAGGTAACTGTTGGCGACGCCCTGCACCGGAACCCACTCACACCGGTACAACCACCAACGTCGGACAAGCAAAGAGAGAAGCAAACGGATAAGCACTCTCTCGCTCCCTCGACACCGGACTCAAGGATCACCGCTTCGCTTCCGCTACGAAGGGCAAAAGATTACCCCGTGGTTTCAATAGGGTAAAACACTTGAGCACCGCAGCGGATTATCAAACCAAAGGAAGAAGAAATAGGAAGAAAATAGCAAAGCAAACACAAAGATGTAACGAGGTTCGGCTACAAGTAGCCTACGTCCTCTACCGCTCCAAATTCAATTTGGATGAACAGATTACAGAGATAGCACACACCCGAACGATCACACGCGATCGCCTCTACAAGAGATTCACACAGAATTCCCCTTGCACAAGAAGTAGGATCCCAATTCTCTTCTTCTCTAGAACCCTAGCCGCACAAAACAAGAGTCTCTCTCAAAATATCTTGAATATCTACTCCTAGGGCTCTCATGAGTCCTATATATAGTCTCAAGACCTTCAGATGATCATAGCCGTCGAAACGCTACCAAAAAACACCAAAAAAAAATTGTCCGTACGATTTTCTGCGAGCCCGAGTCGACTCGGCTGTGGTTCGAGTCGACTCTGGCACGTCTGGACAAAACTGGCACGATCTAGGGTCGACTCGACTGTAGCTCGAGTCGACTCGACGATGCTTCGAGTCGACTCGACTGTAGCTCGAGTCGACTCTGACAGTCCAGACAGAAACATGGTTTTCTCGGTCTTCTGGTCTTTCTCCTCCCGGGTCGACTCGACTGTTCCCGAGTCGACTCGAACTTTCCCGAGTCGACTCGACTGCTAGCTTCGAGCGACTCCGACAGTCCGCCAGGACAGAATTATGCAGAATTGATTCTCCTTCAATTCTCTTCATCACCAATGGTCTCCACATACCCCAACAATCTCCCACTTGGAGACCTTGGGTATATCCTCTTGTTACTTGGCTCTCCTCTGTGCTCCTACTGAAATGAATCATCCTAGTGAGATAGGTACGATGCCTCCTCAACGTCTTCAGCATGAAGACCAGCAGAAGCGAACAACTCCTCAGCTTCTCCATCCGTGACGACCTTCGTCAACATATCTGCAGGATTCTGACTTGTATGAATCTTCTCCAACTTGACGAGTCCCTGCTCGAGCAATGAACTCACGAAGTGGTACCGTATGTCAATATGCTTCGTCTTGAATGGAAAGCTGAATTCTTTGCCAGATGAATTGCACTTTGACTATCTGAATATAACATGCATCCTTCTGCTCCTTCCCAAGCTCCTTCATCAAGCCCTGAAGCCATATTTAGTTCCTTGCACGCCTCTTGTGGCTGCCACATACTCCGCCTCCGTAGTCGACAATTGCAACAACTGGTTGCAACCCTGGAAATCCAACTGACGGCTCCACTGCCCAAGGTGAACAAGTACCCTGTCGTGCTCCTCCTGCCGTCCAAGTCCCCTGCCATGTCTGAGTCCACAAAGTCCTGTAACCGGATCTCAGAACCTCCATAGCACAATGACATGTGCTCCGTGCCTCTCAGATATCTCAGTATCCATTTGACCGCACGCCAATGCTCCAAGCCTGGGCAGCTCATAAAGCGACTCACAACTCCCACTGCTTGAGCAATGTCAGGTCTCGTACAGACCATAGCGTACATCAAGCTCCCTACCGCCGATGCATACGGGATTTTTGACATATTGAGCTCCTCCACCCGCGTCTTCGGACTTTGTCCTTTTGAAAGCTTTAAGTGGGCACCTAGTGGTGTGCCAACAGGTTTGGCACCCTCCATGCAGAATCTCTTGAGTACTCGGCTGATGTACTCTGCCTGAGATAGTCTGAGGATATGTTTAGATCTATCTCTGCTGATCCGCATCCCAAGGATCTGTTTCGCTGCTCCTAGATCCTTCATTGCAAATTTTCTTGACAACTTCAGCTTCGATTTTGCAATCTCATGCATGCTAGCTCCTGCAACTAACATGTCATCAACATATAATAGCAAGATAATGTAAGATGTACCGAAGTCCCGGAAGTAGCAATAGTGATCCTCCTGACATCTCCTGTATCCTATCTCAAGCATGTAACTATCGAACTTGAGATACCATTGCCTGGGCACCTGTTTCAAACCATAGAGGCTTTTCTTCAATTTGCAAACCAAGTCACCCGTGCCAGCTGCAACGTACCCCTCCGCTGCTGCATATATATCTCCTCATCGAGATCTCCGTGAAGAAAAAGCTGTCTTCACATCAAGCTGCTCTAAGTGAAGATTCTCTACTGCCACCATGCTCAGCACCGCCCGAATAGAACTCATCTTGACTATAGGAGAAAAGATCTCCGTGAAGTTGATACCTGCTCTCTGCTGAAATCCTTTTACAACCAGCCTGGCCTTGTACCGTTCTTCCCATTCTGCTCTTCCTTCAGCCTGTAAACCCATTTGTTTGACAGTGCTTTCTTCCCCTTGGGCAGATCCACCAAATCCCACGTTTGATTCTGCTCCAATGACTCCATCTCATCATCCATGGCCAACTCCCACTCCTTCCTAGTATCAACCTCCAATGCCTCCGTGAAGCATTCAGGTTCGCCATTATCTGTGAGCAGCAAATAACTAAGAGTCCCATCATATCTTTGAGGAGGCTTCCCATGAGTACTACGAGTGGACCTTCTTAGTTGTGGAAAGGGAGCCAATACTTCAGGTTCTTGCTCTGACTGAGTCTTCTGACCAGAATTTGTAGACTCCTCTTCAGGATCCACAAAACATGGCTCAACAGGTTTTGTTTCTGATTCAGTGCTCTGCTGCATTTTCTCATTAAATACCACATCATTACTACGAATGATCTTCCTGTGTTCGGGATCCCAAAATCGATACCTAAACTGTTGACCTCCGTATCCAACGAAAATGCACTTCTTTGATTTGGTGTCTAGTTTGCTTCTTTGACTGGAATCAACATGGACATAACTGGTACAACCGAATACTCGTAAGTGCGCCAAATCAATCTTCTTCGCTGTCCATGCTTCCTCAGGAATTCCAAATTCAAGTTTCTTTGATGGCCCTCTGTTGATCAAGTAGGCAGCAGTGTTAACTGCTTCCGCCCAAAACTGCTGTGGCAATCCAGCATGTATCCTCATACTCCTGGCACGCTCATTAATTGTTCTGTTCATCCTTTCAGCAACTCCATTTTGTTGTGGTGTCCCTGGAATTGTCCTCTGCCTGACGATCCCAGCCTCTGCACAGTAGTCCTCAAACTCCCTGCTACAATACTCACCACCGTTGTCTGATCTCAGGCATTTTAACCTCCTTCCTGTCTCAAGTTCTACCATTGCCTGCCATCTCCTGAAGACCCCAAATACTCTGACTTGTGCTTCAAGAAGAACACCTAAAGCTTCCTGGTAGCATCATCAATAAAAGTAACATAGTACTGAGATCCACCCAATGGAAGAAACCGGTACAGGCCCCCACACGTCCGTGTGCACGAGGTCTAGCTTTTCTTGCTTCCGAGGTTTACCTTCTTTGTTGAATGAAACACGCTTCTGCTTTCCGAGAATACAATCCTCACAGAAGTCCATCTCAACACTCCTGAGACCCTGCAGCTTTTCCAACTGGTGCATCACCTCCAGTCCCTGATAACTCATGTGCCCAAGTCTGCAATGCCATAACTTGGCGTCCACATCTGCTGCAGCAACTCCAATAGAGTTCTCCGTGCCGTTGGCGATATAAAGTGTCCCAACCTTCTTGCCACTAGCCACCATCAACGAACCCCTGGATATCTTCCACTGATCAGCTGTGAAAATAGTCTTGTACCCCTGGCTCGCCAACTGTCCAACAAAAATCAGATTCCTCTGCAGTTGAGGCACGTGCCGTACGTCCTCAAGCTCAAGTGAAGATCCAGAAATCAACTTCACTTCCGCGCTTCCCCTTCCTTGTATAGTGCAAGGCTCTCCATCCCCTAAGTAGACTTTGCCGAAGTCTCCCTTCTCATATCCTCCAAGAAGCTTCCGTTGGGATGTAGCATGGAAAGACGCGCCCGAGTCTATCACCCAAGACTCGTCACCGGTAGATAAAGATAGAACGAGGGCATCCATGTCACCGTTTTCAGCAAGATTTGCCAGATCCTTGCTGACTCCTTCGGTGTGGTCGCCTTGCTTCCCTTTAGGAGATTTGCAGTCCCTCCTAAAGTGCCCCATCTTTCCACAGTTCCAGCACTTCGCTCCCTTGTTCTGAGGTGCTCGAGACCTGCTGGATCTCGACTTCGAGTCGCTTCGAAATCGACCGTCCTTCTTTTGTCCTCCCCGATTAGATATGTTTAGTGCACTTCCAGACGACTCCATAGCTCCAGAAGATTTCCTTCTTGCTTCTTCACTCAGAAGCACTCCCACAACGTCATCAAAGATCAACTTCCCCGTCGCCGAAGAGTTGCTCACCGCCATCACCAGGCCCTCCCAGCTATCAGGCAATCCGGAGAGGATTAGCAATGCCCGAATCTCATCGTCAAAACTAATCTCCACTGACTCCAACTGGGCCGTGAGTCCATTGAACTCGTTGAGGTATTCTGCTACACTGCCGCCATTTTTCATACGAAGATTAAACAACCTCTTCATGAGAAATACCTTGTTTGATGCTGAGGGTTTCTCGTACATCCGCGACAATGTTGCCATCAACTCCATCGTCGTCTTCTCGTTTTTGATGTTGAATGCCACTTGGGATGCAAGTGACAATCTTATGGTGCCGAGCGTCTTCCGATCGAGGACCTCCCAGTCTTCATCGGACATCTTCTCTGGTTTCTTCGCTCTACCTCCAAGAGGTAAATAGAGATCCTTCTAGTAAAGATAATCCTCTATTTGCATCTTCCAAAATCCGAAGTTCGTGCCATTGAACTTCTCAATTCGCAACTTTCCTTCATCCGCCATTGCAGAATACCAATAGCTCTGATACCACTTGTTGGCGACGCCCTGCACCGGAACCCACTCACACCGATACAACCACCAACGTCGGACAAGCAAAGAGAGAAGCAAACGGATAAGCACTCTCTCGCTCCCTCGACATCGGACTCAAGGATCACCGCTTCGCTTCCGCTACGAAGGGCAAAAGATTACCCCGTGGTTTCAATAGGGTAAAACACTTGAGCACTGCAGCAGATTATCAAACCAAAGGAAGAAGAAATAGGAAGAAAATAGCAAAGCAAACACAAAGATGTAACGAGGTTCGGCTACAAGTAGCCTACGTCCTCTACCGCTCCAAATCTCAATTAGGATGAACAGATTACAGAGATAGCACACACCCGAACGATCACACGCGATCGCTCTACAAGAGATTCACACAGAATTCCCCTTGCGCAAGAAGTAGGATCCCAATCCTCTTCTTCTCTAGAACCCTAGCCGCACAAAACAAGAGTCTCTCTCAAAATATCCTTGAATATCTCTACTCCTAGGGCTCTCATGAGTCCTATATATAGACTCAAGACCTTCAGATGATCATAGCCGTCGAAACGCTACCAAAAAATACCAAAAGAAAATCGTCCGTACGATTTTCCGCGAGTCCGAGTCGACTCGGCTGTGGTTCGAGTCGACTCTGGCACGTCTGGACAAAACTGGCACGATCTAGGGTCGACTCGACTGTAGCTCGAGTCGACTCGACGATGCTTCGAGTCGACTCGACTGTAGCTCGAGTCGACTCTGACAGTCCAGACAGAAACATGGTTTTCTCGGTCTTCTGGTCTTTCTCCTCCCGGGTCGACTCGACTGTTCCCGAGTCGACTCGACTGTAGCTCGAGTCGACTCCGACAGTCCGCCAGACAGAATTATGCAGAATTGATTCTCCTTCAATTCTCTTCATCACCAATGGTCTCCACATACCCCAACAGTAACGGCAATCCAAGAAGCCAAGGACTTGAACAAGCTTCCACTTGAGGAGCTTCTTGGATCCCTGATGACACACGAGCTCACAATGAAATAACACAGCGAAGAAGAATCCTCTCATAAGAAAAAGGTAATAGCCCTCAAATCTACTTCTTCTAACAAGAATTTATCTTGCAGTAGCAGCAGCGAAGAAGAAGATAATGAGGGAGATGATGATGAGGCTCTTCTCGTGCAAAAGTTCAGAAAATTCATCAACCGGAAGAAGTCTTTTCATCAGAGAAGAGGTCCCTCAAGTTCCTACAACAAGGATAAAGGTAAGGAAAGGGAAAATGAAGGAATCGGATGCTATGAATGCAAGAAGCCGGGATATTTCAGAGTTGACTGTCCCTTGCTTAAGAAGGGCAGCAAATATAAGAAAAAGAAAGTCCTCGTCTCTACTTTGTCGGACTCCGATTCATCATCATCATCATCGGATGAGGAACAAGAGGAAAAGGCCAACATCTGCTTCATGGCGAATGAAAATGAGGTAACATCTGAAACACATTTAGATTTTATCTTTGATGAATTGTATGATGCATTTAATGAATTAATGGATGAATATAAGACTATAAATCTTAAGAATAAAGAGCTAAAACTAACCAATCAATCTCACTTCCATAAATGCGATAAATTAATTAAGGATAAGGATTTTATCATTAAAGAAAATTTAGAACTTAAAACAAGCAACCAATTGTTGATTCAAAAAACTAATACCTTAATTAAAGATAATAAAAAACTAACCAAGAAAATTTCAGAACTTAAAAATGATAAACAAACAATAAGAGATAATCTCACAAAAGACTTAAACATTCTAAAAACAGAAAAACAAAAGCTAACAAAAGAACTTGAAAAATACAAACCTTTTGTTGAAAAGTTTACATATAGTTCTGAAAAATTGGAAATGATACTTAACAATCAACGAGCTGTGTTTAATAGAGCTGGTTTAGGGTATAAACCTAAGAATAAGCAAAAGCTCCTTAGTAACTTTTTGTGAAAGCAGGAAAAAGTAAAATTAAGAATATAACCTATTTTTGCTGTGGAAAAGTAGGACATAAAGCTAATGTGTGTGACCATAGGAAAGAAAAAGCTAAAAAGAAATTTAAAAAGGTTTGGGTTCCAAAAGGAACCAACATTACTAACCACGAAGGACCCAAGAAAACTTGGGTACCTAAAATTGTATGATTTTCTTGTGTAGGAGTGTCTTGCAGCCAAGGTTAACAAAAACTGTTGGTACTTAGATAGTGGCTGCTCAAGACACATGACGGGTGACAAGGAGCAATTCTTTACCCTAGAGCCTAAAAAGAGAGGTGCAGTGACATTTGGAGACAATAATCAAGGTCACATCATTGGTATAGGTAAAATACAAATCACCTCCTCAACCTTTGTTGATAATGTACGATTGGTAGATGGTCTTAAGCATAACTTACTTAGCATAAGTCAATTATGTGATAGGGGTTTTGATGTTCTGTTTAAACCAACCCTATGCATCATAACCAACACAATTGACAATAGCTTAGTATTCAAAGGAATAAGATGTGAAAATGTGTACGTAGTAGATCTTGAAGATCTTGCCAAAAATAACTCTTGCTTAGTAGCTAGTGATAGTAGGGCTAATGATACAAGTTGGTTATGGCACCGTAAGTTAGGTCATGCAAGTATGGATACAATATCAAAACTAGTTAAAAGAGATTCTATAATAGGTTTGCCAAAACTAAAATTTGAGAAAAATAAAATTTGTGAAGCATGTCAATATGGCAAACAATCTAGGAGCCCTTTTAAATCCATAAATTGTGTCTCTACCGCTAGACCTCTTGAACTACTACACATGGATCTATTTGGACCAACTAGAACCACAAGTCTTGGTGGAAACAAATATGGTCTTGTTATTGTAGATGATTTTTCTAGATATACTTGGGTCATGTTCTTAGCTCATAAAGATGAAGCATTTTCTGTATTTAAGAAATTTCATAAGGAAGTAACTAATGCAAGAAATGCTTCAGTCATAGCTATTAGAAGTGATCATGGAACGGAATTTGAAAATCATCTATTTGATGAATTCTGTAGTAAAAAGGAGATAACTCATAATTTCTCTGCACCTAGGACACCACAACAAAATGGAGTTATAGAAAGAAAGAATAGAACCCTAGAAGAAATGGCTAGAACCATGTTGTGTGAAAGTAACCTCCCTAAGTATTTTTGGGGAGAAGCCATTAACACATCATGTCATATCTTAAATAGAGTTTTATTGAGACCCATTATAAAGAAAACACCTTATGAACTTTGGAGAAATAGAAAACCTAAAGTAAACTATTTTCATGTTTTTAGATGTAGGTGTTTCATTCATAATAATGGCAAAGATAACTTAGGTAAATTTGATTCTAAATCTGATGAAGGTATCTTTTTGGGATATTCTACATCAAGTAAAGCTTATAGAGTCTTTAATAAAAGAACCCTTATTATTGAAGAGTCTATACATGTTGTTTTTGATGATACTAATGATATCTCTTCTAGCAAGAAAGTAGCTCTTGATGATGATGCAGAAATTCTTGAAGAAAAAATTGATGAGATGACATTACAAGAAAATGAACCAAAGCAAATTGGAGAAGCATCAACAAGCCAAGAGGTAATTGTTGATCATGGGCTGACTAAGGCTTGGAGGTATGCTCATGGGCATCCTAAGGAATTAATTTTAGATGATCCATCTCAACCTGTTAGAACTAGAGCATCTCTTAGGAACTTAAATAATCATCTAGCATTTGTCTCACACTTTGAACCTAAAAATATAAAAGAAGCTGAAAATGATGTAAATTGGATAAATGCAATGCAAGAAGAACTAAACCAATTCACTAAAAATAAGGTATGGAATCTAGTTGAACGACCCACTGAATACTCAATAATAGGAACTAAATGGATATATAAAAATAAACTTGATGAAAATGGAATCGTGATTAGGAACAAGGCTAGACTAGTAGCAAAGGGCTATAATCAAGAAGAAGGTATAGACTTTGATGAAACTTTTGCTCCTGTAGCTAGACTTGAAGCAATTAGATTGTTACTAGCATTTGCATGCTCTAAAGATTTCAAACTATTTCAAATGGATGTAAAAAGTGCCTTTTTGAATGGGTATATTAATGAGGAGGTGTATGTAGAACAACCTCCTGGTTTTGAAAATCATCAATACCCCAATCATGTGTATAACTTAAACAAAGCACTTTATGGTTTGAAACAAGCTCCTAAAGCATGGTATGAAAGACTTAGCAAATTTTTGTTAGACCATAAATTTTCTAGAGGAAACGTTGATACAACATTGTTTTTAAAGAAGAAAAACAAAGATATGTTAGTAGTTCAGATTTATGTAGATGATATTATTTTCGGTGCTACTAACAATCGCCTCTGCGAAGAATTTGCTGATCTAATGCAGAGTGAATTTGAAATGAGCATGATGGAAGAGCTGAACTACTTCCTTGGGCTCCAAATCAAACAATCTAAAGAAGGTATCTTCATCTGTCAAGCAAAATACATCAAGGAGATGCTTAAGAAGTTTGATATGGAAGGAAACAAGTCAATCAGCACATCCATGAGTTCATCATACAAACTAGACAAAGATGAATCAGATAAATCAGTAGATCAAAAGATGTATAGAGGTATGATAGGATCTTTATTATATCTTACTGCAAGTAGACCTGATATCATGTTTAGTGTATGCATGTGTGCTAGATATCAATCTAATCCTAAGGAATCACACTTAATTGCTGTTAAGAGAATCTTTAAATACCTAATAGGAACAAAAACCATAGGCTTATGGTACTCTAAAGATTTGAGCATAAACTTAATAGGGTATACTGATTCAGACTTCGCTGGTTGCAAACTTGATAGAAAAAGCACCAGTGGGTCATGTCAATTCTTAGGAAAAAACTTAATCTCCTGGATTAGCAAGAAACAAAACTCGGTTGCACTATCTACGGCTGACGCCGAATATGTTGCTGCCGGGAGTTGTTGTGCTCAAATCTTGTGGATTAAACAACAACTTGAAGATTATGGCATTAAACAAGATAAAATTCCCATTAACTGTGATAATATAAGTGCCATTAATCTAACTAAAAATTCAATTCAGCATTCAAGAACTAAACACATTGAGATAAGACATCACTTCATAAGAGATCATGTACTGAATGGTGATGTGACACTTCAATTTGTTTGTACTGATGATCAACTTGCTGATATCTTCACAAAACCTTTGAGTGAAGATCGATTTTGCATACTTAGAAGAGGGTTAGGAGTGATTGATCCATTCTAGTGATACTCTCCTCTAGTTCATAGATTTTGAGGATTAGTTTATGTTGGACATAGGATTTCTTATCTATGATCATTAAATCAGTTCTTAAATCCTAGATAAGCTCATAACTCTCTCTTTTGGCATGAAAATAACAATATTTTTGGTTGTGTGCCAGAGTTCGAGTCGACTCGCGCATATTTGGGAGTCGACTCGCGGTCGAGTCGATCGCGACTTACCGGAGTCGACTCGAGGTCGGGAATCCGATTTTTAACCCTAATCGAAACGTTTATTCCTCACTTCTATTCACAGCCGACACTGTTCCAAAATCCTAGAGCCGTCTCCGAACTCGTCTCCGACCCAGTCTAGGTCTTCTCCGTCGAGTTTTTCTTCCTATTTTCCGTGTCCTTCCCCGTCTTTAGGTCAAAATGCCTAGGAAGGTCATTGTCCCGAGCCGAAAGAGCCCGTCTCTGCGAGCGGGGCCGAGTGACGGTCCAAGGCTCGGAACAAACCAGCGAGGCCACCACCTCCGGTTCCTTCCCCGCCTAGGCCGGTTCCCTCGCGCTCATGCGCCGGGAAGGTTGTCTCTACCGGGAGGCAAGTCAACTTTGACTTCCTCTCCTGGAAAGGGTTCAACCTAGTGCATCACCTTAGGGCCCAGGGTTTAGAGTTTTTCTGCACACTTGACCTCCCTACCTATCCAGGACTAGTTAGGAAATTCTATGGTACAGTCGCACGGGTCAGCGGGGGGTATCCAGGGAACTGTTATGGGTGTCTCTATTTTCATCTCGGAGGATTTCATTGCTCGAGTCCTCCATCTCTCAAGTGAGGGAATTGTTCCCACACACCCCTCTGATAGGACAGAGGCCCTTACGGCCATCTTAGAGAGTCCACCCTTGTCCCCCATAGAGGAGGTGTTCGCAAATCAGCTTTCGGCTGAAATGCGGCTTCTCCTTAGTATCATCTCTAGGACTCTCTTCCCAAAGACTGGTAGGTTTGACTTCATTTCCGAGAGAGACCTGGCCTTGATGTTCTACCTCCTCCAAGACACTCCCATCAACTTTCCAAAACTCATCTACAAATACCTTTGTGAACCCCTAGACAAACCTAGGCTGAGTCTCCCCTACGGTATGTTATTCACTCTGATATTTAGATAGTTAGAGGTTCCTATCCCTGAGGGGAACCCTCTCGCTCACTGCGTTTTACAGATCGCATGGGTGAGGGGACCTTTCACCGGATAGAATTCCACAAGGTAGGGGGAGTCTGGGTTAGGAAATCATCCACATCTTCTGACCCTACCACTCATCACTCCCCTTAGCCCTGACCATGACCAGGACCACTATACAGATCCTCCCACCTATCCTTCTACCTCTGGTCCTACACTTACTGAGCCCTCCACCTCCACTGCCCCACCTTCTCAGCAGCAGCCTCTGGAGGTCCGGATATCTTCTGAGCAGCTCCGAGAGCTGCGGCAGGAGATAGTGAGGGATCTGAGAGATGATCTGCTGAGGGAGCTCCGAGGTCCTTCGAGTGCTCCCTCCACCGAGCTAGTTCTCTCCCTGGCAGCAGTAGCCGAGATGACTGCGCACTTGAGGGAGGAGATATCCAATGTGCGCAGCCTGGTCCAAGCTCAATACTGGAACATGAGTGATGTCAAGGACGACACGAAGAAGATGCGAGACGGCATCAGACATGAACTAGGGAGCCAGAGCCAGGGTGCAGAGAGACTAGCCCAAGCACTGCTCTCCAGGTTGGACACCCTTCAGGCGAGTGTGACCGAGCTTACCACGACACAGTCTAGGGCCACCTCGGAGATCATCAAGCAACTAGGGAACGTCTCGGAGGGGATAAGCTTAGTCTTGCAAGTGACTAGGCTTAGAGGAGAAGCTTCATCCTCCACTGCAAAGAAACCCTAGTGTAGCTTTGTTTTCAATCTTATGATGTATTTGTTTTCTATACTTGTATTTTTTTTTCAATTGTACTCAATTCAGCATCAATACAATGAGTAGACACTTTTTTACAAACTGTGCAATACTTTTCTATGTTCTGCACTTCTTTTTGCTATGATGACAAAAAGGGGGAGAAAATATATATTGAATTGAAATGTAAAGAAAATCACTAAAAAAAAAATTCTTAAAGCAAAAATTAATTTGTTCTAAGTGGATTCGATACCTCGAGGCTCATTATCTCTCTGATTGGGGCTCCTAAAGGAGTAATCTTCAGAATCTATTCAAGGGATATTCGGAGATTAGTTGAATCATACTCAAGAACAAATTGTCATATTTTTCCTCTAAAACAATAAATTTAAGCTCAAAAGCTTCAAGACATTAAAAGAAAATTCAGAGAATCTAAACAAAATTGAATGCATATGTTGAGGGAGAGAATCTGAAATTTTAAGAAAGCAAATTCATTAAACACATATAAGCCAAACAATTGATTGCATAACATAAAGGCTTATATAATTCCAAATGAAAGGAGGAGCTTTAACTTCAGGATTTACTGTTTCACACCTTTCAATTTTGGATAAATTAAATGACTAGACACTTGAATTCATTTCAAAACTTTATTATAAATCTCCTTTTGGTTGAGCAATTCACTTTACAAATACTCAATGTTTTGTCATCATCAAAAAGGGGGAGATTGTGGAGTGATTGATTATAACCCTATTTGATTTTGATGAGCTCAAAGCATTTGAGTATATCTTATGTTATACTAATGAATTCAATCTAGTGTTTCAGCCAAATATATGTGAATGTATGTTTAATTGTCTCTAGCTTTGGTTCAATACATTTTGGCTAAGTATGGAACTCAGTTTGAACCAAAGTCTGGAACTCGAGTCGACTCCGGAAGCTTTCGAGTCGACTCCAAGTGTTTCAAACGTTCTGGCACAGGCTCGAGTCGACTCCGGCACATTACGAGTCGACTCCGACTGAGAACAGATAGCAGGACAGAAAGATGAATCTCAGACCCTGTCACCTAGTCGACTCCTGAAGAATTCGAGTCGACTACGATGCTTGCCGAGTCGACTCCAGTAAAGTGCGAGTCGACTCCAAGGAGTAACAGATAGAAAGACAGAGAAGTTGTTTTGGACTCTGAGAGCCGAGTCGACTCCAGAAGAACTCGAGTCGACTCCGACGGTTGGCAAGTCGACTCCTAAAGAAGCAAGAGTTGACTCTCAGAGGAATGCAAGACTAAAAGTCAGAGAGCCAACTTCGGTGTCTGAGAGCCGAGTCGACTCCAGCAAAGTGCGAGTCGACTCCGAGGCAGTTCAACTCCAAAGATAGAAGACCAGTTTTTTGGTGTCTGAGAGCCGAGTCGACTCCAGCAAAGTGCGAGTCGACTCCGAGGCAGTTCAACTCCAAAGACAGAAGACCAGTTTTTCTGGCTTTGAGAGCCGAGTCGACTCCAAGAGAATCCGAGTCGACTCGAGGAAGTAAACCCGAAAGAAAGATCTTTGGATTCCTGAAAAACGAGTCGTCTCCAGAAGGGAGAGTCATCTCCGGACTTTAGCGAGTCGACTCCAGGTTTGGCCGAGTCGACTCCAGAACGGGACAGCACTTTATTTCAAATTTTGAATAGTGGGCGAGTCGTCTCCAGTAAAGCATGAGTCGACTCCAGCAACAGTCGAGTCGACTCCGGATCGAGCGAGTCGACTCCGATCCCAACGGACACTTTGTCAGGAGTTGCAGATTGTGCAGAACGGCTCTAAAAGTGTGTCTAACGGCTAGTTTTCGATGGGGATTGCTTAAATAGCCAGAGTGAACAGTAATAGAGTAAGAAAGAGAGACTCCATTCAAAGCAAAAGGGATTTCCACCTACTAAAGCCTCTCAAGAGTTAAGACAAGAGAAAGAAGAAAAAAGTGCATTGAAGTCCATCCTCCAAACGTCTTCCTTGCATTCAAGGCTCTCCTCTGACATCAGATCATCAGTGCATTCAAAGAGGAGACTCAGAGTTCGAGAAGCCCTTTCTTCCTCTTCCAAAATCTGTTTGAGGGCTTCTAACTCTACATTATTTATATTGTTCATATTTGCTTGTTAAGAAGCTTTTTCTGTACTCTTTACAAACTGTTTTCTTGTTACTTGACTCAATCAGGGGATTGAATCAAGGTTGTTGAGGTTTGTTGGTGAGCCGAGGTTAAAACCAATGGTGTAAGGATTCATTGTGATCCCGGAAAAACAATCGGGTGGTTCTAGTCGGTGAGCCTGTGAAAACCGACCGAGTTCGTTGTGATCTCATAAAACAACAAGTTGAGTTGTGAGCTTGTAAAACAACCGGCTGTAATCCGAGGGATTATAGTGAACTCCCAAGTGAAGCTTGGGGAGTGGACGTAGGAGCAAGGGTTAGCTCCGAACCACTATAAAATCTCTTGTGTTTGTGATTGTTTAATTGTCTCTCCCATTTCCTTCATCCACTGCATATAGTAAACTAATTAATCCACTTGCAATAAAGTTTAATTAGTTACTCATTAAGTTTTAATTTGCAATTATTAATTAAAACCCAATTCACCCCCCTCTTGGGTTGTCTTCTTGGGCAACACAAATTAAAATGTTCATATCTTCTGTGCCACAAATCAGTTTCATCTACCCTACTTTTGAATGCATCAGCAGAAGAAATGTGCCAGTTCAAAGGAAAACTATAGTTTTGCATGCCTATTTTAGCAATTTTCACTCCTGAAGGATCATAAATCATGCAACAATTCTTTTAAAAATGCAAAGAATAACCCCTACTTATCATTTCTCCCACACTCAACAGGTTTTGATCTAGAATAGGAACCAACAGAACATCTTTGATGTATTTCGTACCTTTCTTTGTTTTCACTGAAATTGTACCTTTGTCTTCTGAATGAACAACTGCTCCATTCCTCATTCGAATTGAAACTTTGACTGACTTATCGAGTTCACAAAATAGCTTAGGGTTGTTGGTCATGTGACTGGTACAGCACTATCGATATACCACAGGTTTCTACTGTCCGTGGTAGATGAATGATGGATCATGAATAAATGATTCCTTTGCGACTGGTTATCTGAAAAATTAACCTGCTTGTTTTGTTCAGTTGGAGAACTTTGAGTCTGCTGCCACCGTTTGGCCCTACAGAATTTTTAATGTGGCCATACCTCTTGCAAGATCTACATTGCATTTTTTTCCAGCAATCCTTCTCCAGATGATTAGTCTTTTGGCATGTTCCACAAGATGGAAACTTTTCCTTATGTTCTGCAGCAGAATTATACTTGTTGGTGGAAAAATGGACCACCCCACAAATGTAATTATAGCACCCAAATCCATCAGCAAGCTCGAGCTCATCCTAAGTGATGGAGCTCTTCCGCTCTCGAGCTCATCCTAAGTGATCGGGCTCTTCCGCTCTCGAGCTCATCCTAAGTGATCGGGCTCTTCCGCTCTCGAGCTCATCCTAAGTGATCGGCCTCTTCCGCTCTCGAGCTCATCCTAAGTGATCGGGCTCTTCCGCTCTCGAGCTCATCCTAAGTGATCGAGCTCTTCCGCTCTCGAGCTCATAGACCAGAGAGCCGCTCTCGAGCTCATCCTAAGTGATCGGCCTCTTCCGCTCTCGAGCTCATCCTAAGTGATCGGGCTCTTCCGCTCTCGAGCTCATCCTAAGTGATCGAGCTCTTCCGCTCTCGAGCTCATAGACCAGAGAGCCGAGACCAGAGAGCCGAGACCAGAAGGCCGAGACCAGAGAGCCGAGACCAGAGAGCCGAGACCAGAGAGCCGAGACCAGAAGGCCGAGACCAGAGAGCCGAGACCAGAGAGCCGAGACCAGAAGGCCGAGACCAGAGAGCCGAGACCAGAGAGCCGAGACCAAAAGGCCGAGACCAGAAGGCCGAGACTAGAGAGCCGAGACCAGAGAGCCGAGACCAGAAGGCCGAGACCAGAAGGCCGAGACCAGAGAGCCGAGACCAGAAGGCCGAGACCAGAAGGCCGAGACCAGAGAGCCGAGACCAGAGAGCCGAGACCAGAAGGCCAAGACCAGAAGGCCGAGACCAGAAGGCCGAGCACAGCAGGCCGAGCCCATGCCTTAGCCAAATATCCAATTTCCACCTAACCCTCTAAGGGACCTGACAACTCCACTATAACCTGCCACTATCTCGAAGCCATCAAGGCATAAGATCTTCGCAGGTATTCGGCACGACCTGCCATTAATGCACGAGACTCTTTTAAGTCTCCGATGCACTCAGTCATTTAATGAACACGGCCCAAGACGATCTCCGGATCACTGAACCATCAAAACGTATGGCTCTCCCTGACCGCCGGTTCATTCGGTAATAAATGCACTTACCATCCACGGACCCCAGGCCCACCACAGCCGGCGGTTCAACCACTCCAACAGGTCCGATCGACCGTGACAACTCCCTGATTCCGGTCTGATCCGGTCCCGTTCTCCATTACGCCATTAATGGGCCAAATCGTGCCCAATTATTACAAAACAGGACAAACCTCCTGTCACCTCCCAGGTAACAAAAATCCTCCTATAAAAGGAAACCTGGGGGGAAAAGGGAGGGGGGACCAAAAACAAGAGGAAAAACCCGGAGTTGGAGAGAACCCTCCTAGACCGGGGGAGGACAACAAAAAAATGGAAACAGATCCCCGGGACTGAACCCGCCGGGAAGCACAGACACAATTGAGAACATCATCCTCTTCGTCTTCTTTATCTTATCCAAATGTTCTTGCTGTCTTCTCCATATACTCTCTTCCCTGCTCTCTCCACATACTTGCCCCCTCTGACTTAGGCATCGGAGGGCCGGCGCCGGGGAGCCCGGCCACCGGTTTTCCTTGCAGGACTTGCACACCCCCCCGCAGCGGAGGACGCAGCCGGCCGGCGCACCGCCGTCCGCCCCTGTAGCAGCGGAGCTCCTCCTTCCCCGGCTTCGCGGCGGCCCCCGGGTCCAATTTTCAGCAACAATACTTGGTTCCATCGCTTCTGTCACCATCATATCTTCTATTGCTAAAAATTCTTTTGCCTCCCTTTTATGCTGGTGAAGATCCTTTGTCCTTCTGCCGTGCCCGAAAGGCTCCTTCAGATTCACTTTTGGATCTCTTCTCCATCCGCTGCTCATGCACCTGCAATGATCCCAACAGCTCTATCACAGTGAGTTTGGATAAATCCTTTAATTCTTCAATTGCAGAAATAACAACATCGAACCTATTTTGTAAAGTTATTCATCCCAAGGACTTTGCATCAAACCCTTCTTCAACAGATTCTCATAGATCACATGCCATCAAGAATGCCTTCATTTTAACTAACCAATAATCATAATTCTCTCCTAAGAATACAGGTGGTGCAGGGAGACCACTTCTTGAAGCCATACTCCAGCTGCTTTAAAGACCCCTTAAGATCGATAGGGCTCTGATACCATTTATTGGTTTTGGGAGGATGATATTTAAAAGATAAAATGTTCAGAAGAAGAGATGTTAGAATAACAAGCATTTTGTTCATTCAACATATGAGTTTAAATACATAAACATGCCTTTTAGGCTTCTTATATTCAATGTATCTTGATTTCTAAAACATTAAAAGACAAATAATGCTGGGTATATGAATCAGTAAAACTTCCAACAATTGCTCTCCCCAAGATACATCAACGGTAAACCTTTTTTAATTTCAGCATCTTCTAAATTTCAGCAAAAGGATCACCCTTCAACATGAGAGCTGACCCAACTCTGTCTTGATTATGAACCAAATTCGGCAAATAATTTGATAACTTCATAAAAAAAAAAGTCAAGACATAGTTTGCCGACCTCATCCAAAAAAAAAAAAAGCAAATGGTTTATCGATTTTAATTCGAAATCCGCCAAAGAAAAAAAAAAAAAAAAGTATCCCCTATTTCATTTCAAAATAGAGCGCATATCAGGCAAGGTAGCAACGAGCCACCCAGCCACCTCATTTATGGTGCCCATCGGGAATTCCAACACCTGCCACAAAGTGCAGCACCCCTCCTCAGGATTTGCTGTTGGTAGCCGGTCAGCCAAAGGAGGGGAAGCCACTGCCTCACCCTCCCTAATTAAACCAATCAAAATCTCCACCCCCAACTAACCCCCTCCCCCATTTGACCTTTCCCTAGTCTATTGCTAGGGATGCCATCACCTCCCTCTTCCTCCTCTTCCCTATTTCACTCAACGAAGATCCCCTATTCTCACCTCACGGCTGAGACCCGCTGCTTTACTCTGATGCTTGAACCCATCTAATGCAGCACAAGTGCGGGGAAAGAGGAGAAGAAGGAAGAACAAGAGAGGGAGAAGGAAGAAGAGGTTCTAGGAACGCAGGAAGAAGAGAAGTTGAGGAGGAGGAAGAAGAAGAATAAGATGTGGGGGAAAAGAAAGTTTTTAATCATTCATTAAAACCCTAATCATGAAAATAGTCCCCTATATATAGGGCCAAATAAACACAATTAACATAAAACCCCCTTACACAAAAATAACTCCTAATAAGCCCACAAATAACACAAATAAGCCCTAAAATGCAAACAAGCCCAGAAATAAAAATAAAATAAATATGCAAATAAACGGGTCTGACTCAATCCGAGGGCTCAGGATCATCTGGATGAAGGGCTCTGATGTCCCCATCAACTCCTTCCGGATGAGAAAAACTCGACCCCATCGAGTACAGGTCTGGCCAGCTGTCGTACTGCTCCAGAAGATCGGGGTCAAGGCGCTGCAACTATGCTCTGCTCATCCAATATATGTTCTATTTGTTCTCTGCGTGCATGAACTTTGGAAGGTGGTGACTCAACAGCAGGTGATCGGTTCTTTTCAATTTCAAAAATAAACCACGCAATAGCACGTATCCTGTAGGATAGTGATTTCGGGTGTCGGTCCACAGGGATTGGAGAATAAGTTATTTTTCTTTTAAAAACAAATCAAGAAGAAGTATTTGCTAACTTGATTTAACTAAATTAATCTATGAGTACGAATTGAAATTTTATCAAAGTAAATAGATCTAGGGTTTGGAATCCACCACATAGCATTGCATCAAGGATTGTGTTCTTAATTTTTATCTTTTGGAGAGGCATGCAATTTTGGCTACAAGCCTTTTAAAATAAAAGCATACATAGTGTTAGGAAGATCCATCTTCGGTGTAGCATGAAGTGTCTACCTAAGTATGCTAATATAGGATGCAGCACACCTCATCTTCCTAGGCATGGATCATCTTAGACTACTTTAGCAAACATGAATAGTAAATGGCATGCTCAAAGTTTAAACATCATAAAAAGATATTTCATTGAAGATAATAATTTAAACAAGCTCCAAAATAATAAAGAAAATAAGAACTACAATGCCCTGATACATTGCTAGGGCTTCATCCAGCCCTAGATTAGATGTTTAGCCGAGCATGGCTTCCGGATGACCTCCCATCTTCAAATGAAATTGATCACCTCCCATTATTTCCAAAATATCACAACTATTCTCTTTCCCCCCTCTCTCTTCTTTTTTTTTTCCTTTCTCTTGGCTTTCTTCTTCTTCTTCTTCACCAAAACAGAGTATCCTCTGTTTCTTTCCTCCACCGAGCTCTCTTCTTTTTTTTTCTTTCTCTCGGCTTTCTTCTTCTTCTTCTTCACCGAAACAGAGTATCCTCTGTTTCTTTCCTCCACCGAGCTCTCCCTTCCATCGAACGCCCCCTCCCTCCTTTTATAGCCGTCCGGCGCACGCGGAGAGAGGGAAGAAGGAATCACGGCGGCTGATTCCGGGGCGTGGTGTCGGGATGCAGATCGCGGGAGAGGAGGAAGAGGGGCCGCGGGATCTGGTCGGTGATGGCGGAGGGAGGTGCCGACTGATGAAGTGGCGGGGGATCTGGTCGCTCCGGATGCGCCACGGGCGGAAGAATGGGCGACGATGCTGGGATTTCGACGCGGCTGGTTCGCTGATCTTGGAGGAGAAGACGCCGCACGCGGTGATGGCGGAGGGGCCGGATCTCGGCTGCGGGCTGTGTCACAGGCGGAAGACGAGGCGGAGATGCTGGTCACGGGATCGTCGCCGCAGACGGTGGGCGGGCGTGGGAGGTTGCTGGATTACCGGCTAGATGGGAAGAGGTCTCCTATTGTAATGCTGGGAAGGAGAAGATAAACAGTGAATTCCCAATTTTTTTATTTTTTTTTATTTATTTATTTAATTATTATGTATTATTTATTTTTTTCTCTAACACTGTTCACATGAACAGTGTTTTCACGAACACTGTTCATATGAACAGTGTTTTTGGCATTTTATTTTTTATTTTTTTATTTTTTATTTTTATTTTAACACTGTTCATATGAACAGTGTTTTAACTGGACACTGTTCATATGAACAGTGAATAGTGAATATTTAGTTATTATTATTATTATTATGAATTTTATATGAAGGCAGGTAACGAGTTGGTTGGAAATTGGCTTTGGATTTGCGGTGGGTCATGATCGTTGAGTTGCTTGAACTTGTTCTCGAGCCCAATGTCTTTTAAATTTAATTCTTGCTAAGCTGCTTCAGATCGAACTCGACCAGACAAGACTAAAAACCGGACCGTGACCTAATAAAAAGGGTTAATCAAACCTTTGCCCCATACATAATTAATTATAACTTTCGATCGAATCAGGACCAAAACCCATTTAATTATACCCTTAGCTTGATTACAATCCCATCAGGTTACTAAACCGGGTCAACACAATCTCCTCCTTATATGTTTTCATGAAAGATTATAACCAGGAGAGAGACAAGTTTAGAGTCTGTTTTGAGAAAAGAATTATTTACCTCTTACCATATTTTAAATTCATTTCAATGTTTATTTAATTTTATGGTAAAATATATATTTATCAGTTTAAAAACATTGATAAGTGCTATGGAAAGATAACTAAATTATAGATTATTAAGCACTTATCACACCCCCAAACCTATGTTTTGCTAGTCCTCGAGCAAAATAAAATTAGAAAAGAAAAACTCTAACTCACTTTCGCAGGCATCGCGATTGCATTTACCATATGCAAAAGGCTTTAAACTCCTAGGTTATCCTAGTGGACGAGTTATAGTCTCATGAGGATTTTCAGGGAAGATACCCACAAACTTCAGTAAATCATTTTTTTTTTATTTTATTTTAGATCGATTGATCTATGAAGTGAAAATCGAATTCCAAATGCATACTAGTAAAGAATTTCAAAAACTCTCTCTTTTTTTATTAAAATTTAATTTAAGATACATAAATAATGAAAATTTCAAAGCACACACGGTTTTATTTACTAAATCAGCCCAAATTCTAGGTTAGTATGCAATCTAAGTTAAAGTCATTAAGTTTCCTTTTAGGGAGTTGTAAGACTTATTTATACTAGAGTGCTTGGTGAAATCTGGACCGTACCCAAGCTAAGAGTTCGGATCTCCAAAATATTGCTAATACCAGTAGTTTCCAAGGATTGGTCAAAGGAACCTACTCACTGATTCAAAATCATCTTATCTGCAGGATTTCGAGAGTTGTGGATGTTTACTTTAGTACCTCACGGGCTTTATCTATAATATTCCAGTTTACTCGAATTTTTACAACGACGGCTTTCACACTATTGTCTTTTCGGTCAATACAGCATTTTTTTCCTTTTTTTTTCTTTTTCTTTTAAGAAAGATATATAAATTGTGCACTTTTACTCTTGTGGTGATTTCTCCGTGTAACGAGCAATCAGTCGACAACTCTCACACCAGTTGGCATAAGGTGTCGGGCATCAAGACTCCTCTACGGACTTATGCTCGGAGTCCTCATCACAAGCCCACTTGACTTTTAACAATAGGTAGCCCTTTTCGATATTCCTGACTAAATCCATTTTTATTGTTTTTTTTTCTTTATATTGGATTAGATAAGTATGATTCATCAGGGTCCAAGGTTGCTACTATACTATCAACATAATGTCGAGCCTAGACCTTAGAAGGGTCGGCCAGTGTGTAGTGAAATTCCAAAGTATTAATTAGCTTACAACTCCCTAAGAGAGACTTAATAAAAAGAACTTAAATTTGTATTACTTCCCACTAGTCATTGGGCTTTTAGATTTTATATACCTTGTGTGTTTATCATTCTCGCATAAATGTATATAAATTAGGTTTTTTTTTTAACAAAACTTTTTTTTTAATATTTTTTTTATTATGAAAATAAACACATTTTTTTAAAAAAAATATTTTTAATTTTTTTTTTAAAGATGATTTTTTTTATTATTTTTTTTACTTTTTTTTTTGATGAAAATCAAGATGAATACCCCCAAACCTAAACCTAACATTGTCCTCAATGTTAAGAAATAATCTAAGAGAATTGGGTTGCCTCCCAACAAGCTCTAAGTTTATTGTCTTCAGCCAGACACAGTGGGTCCTTAATTATTTTGATAAACAGGGTTCGTTAAATTAAGGGATTCGATCAATTGCCCGTCGGCAACACAGTCTACATAAGGTTTTAACCTTTGACCATTGACTTTTAAAACATGTCCACCATTGAGGTGTTGGATCTCTACTGCACCATAAGGAAAAACCTTTTTCACTACGAATGGTCCATCCCACCTAGAGCGAAGTTTACCCGGAAAGAGTCGCAACTTTGAATTGAACAGCCAAACCTTTTGACCAGGTTCGAAGGACTTACGGTTAATATTTTTATCATGAAAAGCCTTAGTCCTTGCTTTATAAATTTTAGCATTTTCATAAGCCTCATTGCGCAATTCTTCAAGTTCACTTAGTTGGAGTTTTCGGTGAGGACCAGCTACTGCCATATCTAAGTTAAACTTTTTGATAGCCCAGAAAGCTCTATGTTCAAGTTCTACCGGTAAGTGACAAGCTTTTCCAAAAACTAATCGGTAGGGAGACATGCCAATAGGAGTTTTGTAGGCAGTACGATAGGCCCAGAGTGCATCATTTATCCTTTGAGACCAATCTTTCCTATCGGGACGTACCGTTTTCTCTAAGATGTGTTTTAACTCCCTATTGGACACCTCGACTTGTCCACTCATTTGGGGATGATATGGGGTAGCAACTTTGTGGGTGATGTTATATTTGCGAGCCAAAGCCTCGAAAGACCGGTTGCAAAAATGAGATCCCCCATCACTAATGATGGCTCGGGGTATGCCAAAACGACAAAAGATGTTTTCATGTAAAAATTTAATCACAACCTTGTGGTCATTAGTTTTAGTGGCGACAGCTTCTACCCATTTTGAAACATAATCAACCCCTACAAGAATATATTCGAAACCAAAGGATGGTGGGAAAGGGCCCATAAAGTCAATACCCCAGACATCAAATATTTCTACAATTAAAATAGGATTGAGAGGCATCATATCTCTACGGGAGATGGTACCCATCCGTTGGCACCGTTCACAAGTTTGGCAAAAGTTATGGGTATCTTTGAAAAGAGTGGGCCAATAAAATCCACTCTGTAAAATTTTTGCTGCAGTTTTTCTACCCCCAAAATGTCCCCCACAAGCTTGTGAATGGCAGAATGAAAGAATACTTTGAAATTCACATTCAGGGACACATCGACGGATGACTTGATCGGGACAATACTTGAATAAATCAGGATCATCCCAATAATAGAACTTTACTTGTGAAAAGAATCGGTTCTTATCTTGAGTTGACCAATCATCAGGAATTCGTCCTATGGCAAGGTAATTCACTATGTTTGCAAACCATGGCGTTTTTATTCTTTGTACCTCAAATAATTGTTCATCTGAAAAAGAATCGTGTAAGGGTGAGTTATTTTTACAAGAGGGCTCAAGAAGAATCCTAGATAAGTGGTCCGCTACGACATTTGCAGTTCCTTTCTTGTCACGAATTTCTAGGTCAAATTCTTGTAGTAAAAGAATCCATCGAATCAGACGGGGTTTGGTATCCTTCTTTGCAAGAAGATGTCGAAGGGCAGCATGATCAGTGAATACGGTAACCTTGGATCCTAATAAGTAAGATCGAAACTTGTCTAGTGCGAATACTACCGCTAGCAATTCTTTCTCAGTGGTGGTGTAGTTTAATTGTGCATCTGAGAGTGCTTTACTAGCATAGTAAATGACATGAGGTACTTTATCTAGCCGTTGCCCTAAGACTGCCCCAATAGCATAGTCGGATGCATCACACATTAGTTCAAATGGAAGGGTCCAATTGGGGGGCCGTATGATAGGTGCAGTGGTCAATTTCGAGCGAAGATTTTCAAATGCCTCCTCGCATGTTTTATCAAAGACAAAGGGAGTGTCCTTGGCAAGAAGATTGCACAAGGATTTGGAAATCTTACTAAAATCCTGAATAAAGCGACGGTAGAAACCAGCATGGCCAAGGAATGATCGGATTTGTTTCACAGTTTTTGGTGGAGGAAGATTGGAAATAAGATCGACTTTGGCTTTATCTACTTCAATGCCCCTCTTGGACACGACGTGTCCTAAAACTATGCCTTCTTGAACCATAAAATGGCTCTTTTCCCAACTTAGTACTAGGTTGGTCTCCTTACATCTTTTCAAAACTAAGGTCAAATTGTCTAGACAATCATCAAAAGATAGGCCAAAAACTGAGAAATCATCAATGAACACTTATAGAAAGTTTTCCACCATATCTGAAAAGATGGCCATCATACATCGTTGAAAAGTTGCGGGTGCATTACATAGTCCAAAAGGCATCCTCCTATATGCAAATGTCCCAAATGGGCAAGTAAAGGTGGTCTTCTCTTGATCGTCCGGGTAGACAGGTACTTGGTTATATCCAGAATAACCATCTAAGAAGCAGTAGAAACCTTGACCAGCCAACCGTTCCAAAATTTGATCCATGAAAGGTAGAGGGAAATGGTCCTTCCTAGTTATTGAATTAAGTTTTCTATAGTCAATGCACACGCGCGAACCCGTGGTTGTGCGTGTTTGTATTAATTCTCCTTCCGTATTCTCAATCACAGTGATACCTGATTTCTTGGGTACCACTTGTGTCGGACTAACCCACTTACTATCAGAAATTGGATAAATGATTCCGGCATCTAATAACTTCACCACTTCTTTCTTGACTACCTCCTTCATGTTAGGATTGAGTCTTCTTTGCATTTCTCGGGTGGGCTTTGCATCATCTTCGAGATGAATTCGATGCATGCAAACAGAGGGGTCAACCCCTTTCAAATCGGCTACAGACCATCCTACGGCATGTTTATTTTCTTCTAGCACCCTCAAAAGTTTACCCTCCTGTTCAGTAGATAAGTTGGCTGCGATAATTACAGGGAGGCTATCTTCTGGTCCTAGAAAGGCATACTTAAGATTTGTTGGAAGTGGCTTTAACTCAAGTTTAGGTGGTGAATCAATGGAAGGACAAAGTGGTGTGCTAGCAATGGGGGGAAGAGGTTCAGGTCGGATCTTCCAAGGAAGGGAACTCATGGGAGATTGATTATCGAGTAAGATGTTAACTTCTTCTACGGCCTTATCTATATCAAAGTTGTCAATGTCAAAATGGGCCAAACATGCCTCTAAGGGATCATTTGCTAAGATGTAGGGAAGGGCGTTCTCTACAAGATCATCCATTTCGTCAATTAGGCAACACTCGTCTTCCCTCACATGTTGGTCAGCGGCATGAAATACATTCAACTTAATTTTCATGTTCCCAAATGATATATCCATTGCCCCAGTTCTACAGTTAATACAGGCATTGGCTGTAGCTAAAAAGGGACGACCAAGAATCACAGAAATTTGTTTTTTTATGTTGGGCATATGTTCCATATCAAGAACGATAAAATCTACTGGAAAATAGAATTTGTCTACCTTGACAAGAACATCTTCAATCATCCCCCGTGGTATCTTCACAGATCGATCAGCCAATTGTAAGGACACCGAGGTAGGTTTTAATTCACCTAACCCAAATTTTTCATAGACTGAATAGGGTAGAAGATTCACACTTGCCCCTAGATCTAAAAGTGCTCGATCAATGGAGTTATCTCCTATGACACAGGAAATAGTGGGAGCGCCAGGATCTTTGAATTTTGGAGGGGTGTTGTGTTGGAGAATCGAACTTACCTGTTCAGTAAGTAGGACCTTTTTAGGCACATGTGTCCTAGATTTCCGCTTTTGGGTGCAAAGGTCTTTGAGAAATTTGGCATAGGAGGGAACTTGTTTGATGGCATCAAGGAGTGGGAGGTTGATTTTAACTTGTTTGAAGACCTCCATCATCTCTTCTAGTGAAGTTCCCTTTTTGCCAAATGGAGAGGATGCATTAAGTGCTTCAGGGAATGGAGCCTTTGGAATGTGGGTTGTAGCAGATGGTGAACTAGTTGAAGAAGGTTTTGGATTTTAATGTGATATGGTCTGTTCCTCTTCTTCACCTTCCTTATTGTTACCTTCCCCAACCTTATTATCTATTATACGTCCACTCCTTAGGGTAGTCAAAGCATTGGCTTGCTCATGATTTAGTCGAGTTTCTTGAGCCACGTATTGTCCCCTAGGATTACTCATTGGTTGACTTGGAAGCTTACCTTCCTCTCGCTTGTTTAATGCATTAGCTAGTTGACCCATTTGGGATTCTAGCTTAGCAATTGATTGCGTGTGAGAGTGCAATAGTTGTGTGTTTGCCTCCAAACCTTGAAGGGCAGTCAACACCTTCTCCTCAAAGGCTGTATTTCTTTGGGTTGGAGGAGGAGGGTGCTGAAATTGAGTTGAGGGACGGTAGGGATGAAAATTCTGAGGGTTTTGAAAATTTTGGGAGAAGGGTTGGGAGGTATTAGAAGCTTGCTGCCTCCAAGAAAAATTTGGTTGATTCCGCCATCCCGGATTATATGTATTGGAAAATGGATCATTACCCGGTCTGGGCTGTGTTTGGGCAGCATTGATGTGTTCTTGCACGAGTTCGGGATATTGGGGTGCTGAGGGGCACTCATGAATAGGATGCGATGGGCTAGAACAGATAGCACACACTTGTGCTTGGGAAGAGCTAACGACATGTCCTCCTATCATTAGTTGGTCAATCTTATGGGACAATGCATCTACCTTGCTAGACAGGTCCGTAGAATGACTTATTTCACAAATGACCCCTTTTCTTTGAAAATTCGGGGATGCTTGACGAGAACATGAAGCATGGTGGAGGGAGTTTTCATTAAGATTTTCAAATAGTTGCCATGCTTCATGCTCATTTCGAAGCATGAAAGTCCCCCCGCATGCAGCATCGATCATCTGACGGTTTCGTTCAGTCAAACCATCATAAAAACATTGCATTAGCTGCCACTTAGGTATTTGATGATGAGGGTATTTACGGATTAGGTCCCGAAATCTCTCCCAAGTTTCATGAAATTCTTCTCCCTCGGTTTGGGAGAAGCTTGTAATGGCACGTCTAAACTGGTTCGTTCTTCCTATGGGAAAGTATTTTTTAAGAAATTCTTGTTGCATTTGATCCCAAGAATGAATTGAGTTAGCTTCTAAAGAATTCAGCCATTGTTTGGCTCTATCTTTAAGGGAGAAGGGGAATAACCTAAGTTTCAGAGCATCATCAGTGAAGTTCTGAATCTTGACAGTGGTGCAAATCTCAAGAAATTCATCTAAATGTTTGTATGGGTCTTCATTGGTGAGCCCATAAAAAGATGGGAGCATTTGGATCACACTAGGCTTTATTTCATATTGTACAGCTGCTACCTCAGGTAATCGAATGCAAGATGAGGAAGTGTAAATAGTGGGAGTAAAGTACTCCCTCAGGAGTTTGGATTGTTCTTCAGCCATCTTAAGAGGTGGGGATGATTCTAATGTTCTGATCTTAGCTCGAATGTTCCTAAGGGTTCGTTCTATTTCAGGGTCAAAAGGTAATAGGTTTCGTACTCTAGAACGACTACCGTGCATACACTAGTACTCGATCAATCAAGCATGCAATAAAAGAGAAAAGCATATCAATCCTAGTCTTTGTCCTAAAATCACTAGACAGCTCCTAACTGGTTTGAAGAGGGCACCTAAGCCTCCAATCCGGTCTAATGAACCGAGTTGACCAGGTAAGCTCCCAGGTAAGTGGAGGGGTCACGATGCGTTCGCAAAGGTCCCACTTAAAACCCACTTGCCTCGAACAGATGAACTGTCTCCCTTATAGGGACAAAGCTTGCCTAGACATCAACTAAGCCACAGAGCGAAATTGGTGCAACCTTCGGTGATCTTCGTCCTATTGAGCTCGAATGTTCCTAGGGGCCAACGTCTAATTGATTTTAATTAAAGATGACACTATGTGAGATTGAGTTCACCTAAGTTGGGCAAGAGTCCAGTGATGAAATCCGGCTCTTATCTTGTTGGGGTGATTGCCCTTACTATGTGCAAATTGATTTGTGTATGTGTATCAAGCATGCATTCACAATTTTGCTATAATTAAAATCAAACAATCACTACAAAATTTCAAACCAATAATTAATTTAAATAAGAAAAGTTTAGAGGTTACCAAAGGGAATTTTTCCAGCAATTTATTTATTTTTTTTTTTTTGCAAACCTCTAGAGCATTTCTTTTCCGGCAGTTCTCCTTTTGATCATCCCAGATTTTTTTCCTCGATTCCTGATCAAATAATATATATAAAAAAAAATAAAAATTAGTAAGGAAGAAAAAGAGGATAAGAAAAGTAACAATAATAGAAATTTTTTTTTAATTTTTTTTTTAATTTTTAAATATTTTTTTTAATAAGAAAAATAACTATGCTAGCAATCCCCGGCAACGGCGCCAAAAATTGATCGGTTCTTTTCAATTTCAAAAATAAACCACGCAATAGCACGTATACTGTAGGATAGTGATTACGGGTGTCGGTCCACAGGGATTGGAGAATAAGTTATTTTTCTTTTAAAATCAAATCAAGAAGAAGGATTTGCTAACTTGATTTAACTAATGAGTACGAATTGAAATTTTATCAAAGTAAATAGATCTAGGGTTTGGAATCCACCACATAGCATTGCATCAAGGATTGTGTTCTTAATTTTTATCTTTTGGAGAGGCATGCAATTTTGGCTACAAGCCTTTTAAAATAAAAGCATACATAGTGTTAGGAAGATCCATCTTCGGTGTAGCATGAAGTGTCTACCTAAGTATGCTAATCTAGGATGCAGCACACCTCATCTTCCTAGGCATGGATCATCTTAGACTACTTTAGCAAACATGAATAGTAAATGGCATGCTCAAAGTTTAAACATCATAAAAAGATATTTTATTGAAGATAATAATTTAAACAAGCTCCAAAATAATAAAGAAAATAAGAACTACAATGCCCTGATACATTGCTAGGGCTTCATCCAGCCCTAGATTAGATGTTTAGCCGAGCATGGCTTCCGGATGACCTCCCATCTTCAAATGAAATTGATCACCTCCCATTATTCCCAAAATATCACAACTATTCTCTTTCCCCCCCTCTCTCTTCTTTTTTTTTTTCTCTCGGCTTTCTTCTTCTTCTTCTTCATCGAAACAGAGTATCCTCTGTTTCTTTCCTCCACCGAGCTCTCTTCTTTTTTTTTTCTTTCTCTCGGCTTTCTTCTTCTTCTTCTTCACCGAAACAGAGTATCCTCTGTTTCTTTCCTCCACCGAGCTCTCCCTTCCATCGAACGCCCCCTCCCTCCTTTTATAGCCGTCCGGCGCACGCGGAGAGAGGGAAGAAGGAATCACGGCGGCTGATTCCGGGGCGTGGTGTCGGGATGCAGATCGCAGGAGAGGAGGAAGAGGGGCCGCGGGATCTGGTCGGTGATGGCGGAGGGAGGTGCCGACTGATGAAGTGGCGGGGGATCTGGTCGCTCCGGATGCGCCACGGGCGGAAGAATGGGCGACGATGCTGGGATTTCGACGCGGCTGGTTCGCTGATCTTGGAGGAGAAGACGCCGCACGCGGTGATGGCGAAGGGGCCGGATCTCGGCTGCGGGCTGCGTCACAGGCGGAAGACGAGGCGGAGATGCTGGTCACGGGATCGTCGCCGCGGACGGTGGGCGGGCGTGGGAGGTTGCTGGATTACCGGCTAGATGGGAAGAGGTCTCCTGTTGCAACGCTGGGAAGGAGAAGATAAACAGTGAATTCCCAATTTTTTTATTTTTTTTATTTATTTATTTAATTATTATGTATTATTTATTTTTTTCTCTAACACTGTTCACATGAACAATGTTTTCACGAACACTGTTCATATGAACAGTGTTTTCGACATTTTATTTTTTATTTTTTTATTTTTTATTTTTATTTTAACACTGTTCATATGAACAGTGTTTTAACTGGACACTGTTCATATGAACAGTGAATAGTGAATATTTAGTTATTATTATTATTATTATGAATTTTATATGAAGGCAGGTAACGAGTTGGTTAGAAATTGGCTTTGGATTTGCGGTGGGTCATGATCGTTGAGTTGCTTGAACTTGTTCTCGAGCCCAATATCTTTTAAATTTAATTCTTGCTAAGCTGCTTCAGATCGAACTCGATCAGACAAGACTAAAAACCGGACCGTGACCTAATAAAAAGGGTTAATCAAACCTTTGCCCCATACATAATTAATTATAACTTTCGATCGAATCAGGACCAAAACCCATTTAATTATACCCTTAGCTTGATTACAATCCCATCAGGTTACTAAACCGGGTCAACACAATCTCCTCCTTATATATTTTCATGAAAGATTATAACCAGGAGAGAGACAAGTTTAGAGTCTGTTTTGAGAAAAGAATTATTTACCTCTTACCATATTTTAAATTCATTTCAATGTTTATTTAATTTTATGGTAAAATATATATTTATCAGTTTAAAAACATTGATAAGTGCTATGGAAAGATAACTAAATTATAGATTATTAAGCACTTATCAGCAGGTAATAGGTCAGGGTGTCCAACATGGGCAGGTATATCAATAAAGGGGTCAGAAGGCATGAATATTATCTTTTTGTATGGGACTAAATCTTCAATATTAAATATCGCACTAATCCCATAGTCATCAGGAAGATCCATAACATATGCCACTACAAGAAACTTGGACATTAGCGACGCTTTTTTTGGCTATTAGCGACGCTTTTAAGCGTCGGTAGAAACCATCCCGACGCTTTCCAAAGCGTCAGTAAAGTGTCGCCTATGCTACAGTGGAAAAAATATTTTCCGACGCTTTTAAAAACATCGCTAATTCCAATTTAGCGACGCTTTAAAGCGTCGCTCTTTTCCGACGCTTTAAAGCGTCGCGAATTACCATTTGCAAAAAAAAAATACCATTTGTTGTCTGCATCTTCCCCCATTCAGAAATACAAACAACCTTCTCGATCGGTACCTTTATTCCATCCGTGCGGAATGGTTGGGTTTGGCTATATAAACAATTATTTTTTTTTAGATCCGCCGATGCGGGACTAAAATGGGATGGCTTTTTGGCTTCCGATGACGCTTTTAACGACGCTTTTAAGCGTCGTTATTTAACAACGCTAAAAAGCGTCGTTAAAAGTCACGTCAATTACAAGTTGACTTCGACGACGCTTTTAAGCGTCATCATTAGCTGACGCTTTTAAAAAACGTCGGCAAATGTTGACGGAAAAATTTTTTTGCCGACGCTTGGAATAAGCGTCGGCAAATAAGAGTCGGTAATTTACTTTTTTTGTGTAGTGTGCATTCGAACTGATTTTCTTTAAGATTTTGAACGGTTCTGCACTACAAGTTTGCAATTTCTTAAATGTATCTGAAGAAAATCGTTCAAGCCTAATTCTTATTATGACGTAATTTTTTTCACTTAACTCTTTATAACGTCTGTATAAATCAGCAAGAAATTTATATTTTAAGTTATTAAAGTGACTACAATTGCTGATTTCTTGATGCAATGAATGTGGATGTGATGCAATTGATTGTGCAGACTCAAAGACTCTATACTGATGAGACATGAAAAATAGGTCTATGGGTTGCCTAGGTTTGTAATCATGCACCAATTCGAATGGACTCATACCTATGGACTTGTTAACCAAACTATTACATGCAAACTCAACTGTCGGTAACATTAAATTACAGGTCCTAGCATATGCACTCGGGTTGAGCTTATGTTGTTGAAGGTTGGGCAAAGATGCCCCGGGAACTATATCAATCGCGTGTTGGATATCACGCATCGGAGGAAGGGCATCCAGAAGATCATCAGGGACTACAAAATGAAACTCCTCTAGAAGGAAAACTACTACTGGAGAATGTTCAAGGTTGGACTCCGCATGGGTATCTTTAGCTACAAGTGCCAACTCAGGTGACTGGCTCTCAATATCTTTCACTACCTCTTCGATAGTAGTGATGTGAAGTGGCTTGGTTGTACTTAGATCAATAGTCTCCTTTTGGGAATCATTTTGGACAAAGTCTAAAGGTTCGTGTTCAAAGTCTTCTTCATATTCTTCTATATTTGGTTCATAGACTTCTTCGACATATTCGACCTCTTGGCTCCTAACTTCTGATTCAGTAATCAGGTAGGTTCTAATGGAACATTGGGATGCTATGTGGTCGAATTGTTGACACCTTGAGCATTGGGTTTGGTGCCCAATAAAATGGGGAAGGATTACAGGTGGTGCAACCAAACCGATTTTAGGTTGGGCTGCAATAGGGGTTGGCGGTGTAGGGGTCCTAGAATTTTGCATGAGCTCACGGATCTCTTGTGTGAATTTCTTGTATCCAGCCCGCATGCCAATGATCTGTTCTATGATAGACCTCAAAATGTCGGAATTCATGGTAGCTACAGGGATTTTAGGTTGATTGAGATAGTACTCCATATCACTACAGGTTGGCATGCAATGATGACACTGGGTGATGATGTGAAATGCAGTGTCACCAATGAAACCCTAATAACTATGATGTAGGACCAAATTTGATGCAGGACAACCTACTAATGCAATTTATTATGATTTCAGAAATCAGCAAGTCTTCACAAGAATAACTTAAAATTTAAATGTTGCTGATTTTTACTTCGGTTATTCAGAATTAAGGATTAAGATTATTCAATTTAAGAAATTAGATTGCAATCAAGTAGTACAGTTGTTCTGATCCTAAAGTAATCTGATCGAATAATATTGAGAATTATCCTGTTGCTAAGGTGTGCTAATTTAATATTTGGATTTAAATGGTGGGTAGGATGGGTGTGGTAGTAAATGTTCTAGGTTTTGCAGTTTAACTTAAAAATAAGTTTTGGCTAAAATAGGAATGTCATGCAAGAGAACTAGAACATAACTAGATAAACAAGCCCAAAAGAAAGAAGAACGTCACCTGTGGTGGATACAGTCCACCGAAAATGTCCGTTGTAGAGTCTCGAACCCGAAATTGGCACCGGACGAAGTTAGCTGGAGCTGTAGACCTTGAACTGCAGCACAAAGACCTTCTGAGTTTCTGGAATGGGCTGAAGAAGATGCTGGATCGGGCCTGTAATAGGATCTGCGGCCAATTGGGCTTGAACCACGCTATAGTAAACGGCTGGGCTATCGGAACAGATTCGGGCCGTAGAGGTGGACTGGGCTGGTGGCCTGCTGGACAAGTGACAACAGGGCTAGAAGGGGGGGTTTTGGTGGAGTGTAAGGCGGGCCTAAGGAAGCCCGCGATGGTGGCTTGGATGAATGCGACAAGGGGGGTGGGTGACCGAGGGAAGGAGGTGACGAAGTGATGGTGCTCGGCGGGAGGAGGAAGCGACCAAAGGGAGGCGGGACAAGGAAGCGGCGCTCTCGGGTGGCGCAGTGGCGGATGGTGGACGAAAGTGGAGACGATGAAGAAGGGGAACTCGGCGGCCGGCAGCGGACGGCCTGCGGGTGGCGACGGAAGTGGGCGTACGGTGGTGCTTCGGCGGGGCGAGGGAGGCGGGGTGCCTCGGGTGGGATGAGGTTGAAGGGAGGCAGGGCGAGGGAACCGATGGCGGATGAAGCAATTGGGAGTCTTGGGCGGCGGCTGACGGAGGAAGAGGACGGCGCTGTGGTGGAGGCGGTCGCAGCACAGGGCAGCACTGCATGTCGGCGGCAGTGGCAGATGGCAGCGCTGTGACGAGGAGGTGGCGACGTCGGCGGCGTCGATGGCGGCGGCGGCGGAAACCCCTTAGGGTTTCCTCTTCGTCAGGACAGAGGTATGTTTTTTTTTTTTTTGGAACTCTTACAGGTTCGGGTTATCAGATTCGGGTTTCGGTTGAACCCGCTTCGATAACTGTTAGCCCAGCACGTGCAGATCATGTGCAAAAGGAATTTTTTTTTTTTTGGAATGGATCCGGGCTAACAGAGAAATGGGTAACGGGTTTGGATCTTACCCGTTAGGTTCGTTTTCTTCAACCTCCTGATGGTTTCAGGAGAAGGCTCCGATCTTCACGGCGATGGCGGTGGCCGGGGCTCTGGGACCTATGGCGGCGGGCGAGGCCGGTCACAGGCTCCGGCAGGCAGTGCTTCCAGTGACGCATCGGCAGTCACGGCTGCGGCTCTGTGACCTGCAACGGGGGATGGATGGCGTTCTCGGGTTTGCCACGGGTCGGCTATGGGCGGTGCGAGCGAGCTGGTGGCGCTGCTGGCATTTTGCACGGGGTGAACGCGGCCGTGGGAGCGACGGGTGGTGGGATATGGCTCCTCCGACGGCGGGCTCAGACCTTCACTGGGCAGCGGCGGCGGCGAGAACGTCCGACGGTGGCTCGGCGCTGCTGGTGGCGACTGGTGGCGGCGGTGGGCGTGGGTGTGACGACGGGTGGGGTGGACCTGGCGAAGGGATTTTTTCGTGTTCCTTGTGTGAGAACCGAGAGAGGGAAGAAAGGATTTCTTTTTTTTTGCGTTCTTCTGTTGGATCTCGGTTTGGAAGAAGAGGCCGGGAGAAGACAGTGCCCAACGCCGTCTTCACGTCAAGGCAGTCCATGAAAAAACTAAGGTCTGGATCGGGGCTTTGGGAGCAGGGGCAAAGCTGTAGCTCTGATACCAAGTTGATGCAGCACAAGTGCGGGAAAAGAGGAGAAGAAGGAAGAACAAGAGAGGAAGAAGGAAGAAAAGGTTCTAGGGATGCAGGAAGAAGAGAAGGGGAGGAGGAAGAAGAAGAATAAGATGTGGGGGAAAAGAAAGTTCTTAATCATTCATTAAAATCCTAATCATGAAAATAGTCCTCTATATATAGGGCCAAATTAACACAATTAACATAAAACATCCTTACACAAAAATAACTTCTAATAAGCCCACAAATAACACAAATAAGCCCTAAAATGCAAACAAGCCCAGAAATAAAAATAAAATAAATATGCAAATAAACGGATCTGACTCAATCCGGAGGCTCAGGATCATCTGGATGAAGGGCTCTGATGTCCCCTCACCATCACATCCCTTGCTAGCATCTTGTCAACCCATCGGAGCCCTTGTCCGTAAGTTTCAAACCCCTTTTCTCCTTCTTCCTCTTCTTCTTTCTTTTTTGAACTATCTGATTCACATGATGGGATGACACAGGGCTGTCCCCATTTCCCCGATGCCCACTGCCATGTCATTGGGAGTGAAAGGTTGTCTTAATGGCAAATGCCGCCTCCTTTCCTCTCTTCTCCCTCTCCTCTCCTCTCCTCTCTTCTCTCCCTTCCTCATTCACTCGGACCATTTGCCCTCTCTCTCACACACTCTCACTCTTTCCTCTCTCAATTTGATTTATTTCCATCTTTTTCTTTTGTCTCTCTATCTATTTTCTTTCTCTTCTCATCGGATGCTTGCGAAACCCTGAGGTGGGGTCCACCAACATATGACCGCATAAGTCACAAACAAAAAATCCTGAGGACCCGACGATGCCCAAGATCTTAATTTTGTCAATTGGTTTAAAGAAGATCTAATTATTTATGTATTCGATCTAGGTTGTGTGTAACCTAGTTGAAGATATGCTCGGTGGTTTGTAAGTTAATTGATACATATCTCCACCCCCAGTGATTTTATCATACCTACCACATATTCTAATTTAAAATATACTACATATTCTAATTTAAAATTATTTATTATATTTTTATTTAATTAAATATTCTACATGTTATGCATAAAAGAATAATTTTTAAAACTTTAGATCAAGTATAAAGTATTTTACTTGAGCATGACCATGAGTATAGCATTGATTTACATGACAGTATTTGAAAGAGATATTACCCTATGGTGAAGCTGAATAGATGTTTGAGCATGATCATAAGCATGATGATTGACTTGCATAATGACATTATTTGAAACAAAAAATGTTAAATCTTGTTTTAATATCATCAGTATATATGCAAAAATTATGCTTATTGTATATCTAAGAAAATAGTTTTGAAATTATACTCTAGTTTGACTATGATTTGGATCTACCAAACAAGACTAATCATTGACCACATGTTCAGAAACTAATTCCTTCCTAGCCTAGCCAATCGCGGCTAGTCGCTAGCAGAGCTAGTTCCTTTCTGATCTAACTAGCTGGGGTTGATCACTGATACACATTGATGGACAGCATATTCTGAACTCGGGACAAGGCCTTTTTGCCTTATCATAGTGTGAATCATGACCATGTGAATTAGAGCTAATTCCTTTCGGGCCAAGCCAACTAGGGTTGTTCACTGACACATGCTGATGGATGGCATGTTTTATATTCAGGAGTCAGTTTCTTTCGAGCCTTATTACAGGGCTAATTATAGCTATAGTCATAAAAGCTAAGAGAGAGTTAATGGTTTATATACCTTGATTTCAAGATTTAATGCATGATCAAATACATTAAATATTTTAAAAATTTTATGTTGATGGATGCATTAATATTTTATTTATATTGATATGCATATTTTGTATCATGTATTCACTAGCATGCTTTTACTTATAAATTAAAAGTGATTTTATAAAAATTGATATTTTATGCAAATATGCTTAAACGAACTAGAGGTAAAGGTTACTTTATGTAGAGACGATGGGATGAGCGGAAAGGAGATAAGGCTTAGTGATGTTATATGTACCTCTTCTAAGTTAATGAATTGATAAAACAATATATATATTTACCTTATAAGTTTGTTTAAGCAATCATTCTAAATTTTATTATGCTAAAATTATTATTGATGTAATAATACCACTAGTTGGATTTTTAGTTTATATATATATATATATATATATATATATATATATATATAAAAGGTAGGCTTTGCACATCTAGTGGAGATTAAACCCTAAAGATATATGGTCATCTGCCATATGCTCGGCTCATGCCTTTGGGTCAGGGAATGACAAATAAACTGGTATTATATCATAGGTTTTAGATCTATAGGGCATAAATTAGTTAGTTGAGAGTGGATAGATTTTAGGGTATGATGGAATGCCTTAAAATAATTTTGTACTAAATGTGTGTTTAAAATTACTTAGAGTATCAAAATTGACTTTTTCTTAAAATAGGTTAAGATGGCCCAACCCCGAATCCAAAATTTGGTTGACATTGGGAATCTCTTGCGACTAATACATGCTGCATTGTTGGCACCTCTTGGACTAGCAGCACTTCCCAAATTGTAAATGCTACATGCACAGTATGTAGCATGTCACCATAATAGCCTAAAAGTCAGATAAATAGCTCTGTTTGTCAACAAGGTGACATCCCCAACACCCCAAGCCTTAATCAAGGGGTTGGAAAGTTTTTCGAAATCAAGGTCAAGTGGCAGATTTAGTGCAAGTCTTGATCGGCTTCTTACAACAAGTGCAGCAATTAGCCCAGCCAAAAAATTGAAGGTGGATAATCGTCAAGCTTGAGAGAGGTATCGCCGAATTCAAAAAATTATCACCACCTATTTACGAAGGATCTCCTAATCTTATTGAGTCCTTAAAGTGGATTAATGAGATGGAGAAAGCATTCTCATCCATGGGTTGCACTAATCAAGAAAAGGTTTGCTTTGCTGCCATTGTAAGGAGAAACTTATGAATGTTGGGAAGCCATGAAAAGATAGTATGAAGAGGAGAGGCCTATCACCCAAGACATATTTCATCAAAAGTTCATGGATATGTATTATCCCGAGAGTTTCAGGTTTCAAAAGGGGGAGGAACCCTTTAAATTGACTCAAGGAAATATGACATAAGCACAAAATAAGGCCAAATTTACTAAACTTTCTTGCTTTTGCTCTAGCTCTGGTAGCTACCAATTCTAGCAAATCCAGGAGGTTTGTAAGAGGGTTGAGACCTAAGGCTCAAGTTGGTGTCTAGCCAATGGAGTTGGCCATGTATTGATAGGTGGTGAATACAAAGTTCGTAGAGCAGGAAGTTAACATTCAGCAAGAGAGGGGGCAATGTCTAAGGAACGAATCCAAACTTAGCAGTCATCAAGATAGGCAGTCGTTTGATGGTCAAATTAAAAGGTAGAAAACTATCAAGAGAAGGCATGGAACTCACTAGGAAACAGGACATCGATGAGGCAAGTACTAGGGCTTTCACGTTGAGAAGGAAAACCGACGGTTGATAGAGGTTGTTTCAAGTGTGGTCAACAAGGCCACAAAGCTGAAAATTGCCATCGTTGCAAAAAGAAATCCTAGTTATAGATGGCCTTCTCAGGATGCATCAAGACCTCCATCTATTTAGGATCCTCCTGATGGACAGGCTTTCCATCAGGGTTAGACCGCACCTTTAGGGTAGGATCAAGGAGGATATCAAAAGTGAAAGACCCAAACTTGTGTTTATGTACTAACCCAACAAGATGCTTAGGCATCTGATGATGTATCCTAGATTTGAGTACTGTACATAGTAAAATCTAAATTTTACATAATTCTATATATTTGTTAATCATGTTTTCCAGTTGAAGTAAGATTATTAGTAATACTAGAACTTTGCGATGCCATAGTGGACTATTTTGGGAAAAGGGTAACTTTTCATATCCCAAAGCAAGCTCTATTAAGTTTCACATATAGTGGAGTAATATTCCTATCCCCACAATATTCTTTAAGCAAGCTTGTTGGCTGCTGAGAAAAGGATGTACTAGGTTTCTAGCCCTGTAACTACTTGGTAGGGTGAAACAGAGAATTTTGGCAAAGTATTGATCAAAGTTGCATAGTAGAAATGTGGTGGGTTGAGTCATTTAAAACTAGATGAAAAACATTAATTGTGGATTAATTAATTGTGAATTTCTTTTGAGGAGAGAATGTGAGAGCTGATCTAACTGGACCAACTCTATCTTAGTTTTGAACCAAAGTCAGCAAATGATTTGCCGACTTCACCAAAGAAAGTCAACATATGGGTTTCCGACTTCACCAAAAGAAAAGTCGGCATATTGTTTGCCGAACTCACCTAAAAGAAAGTCGGCAAATGGTTTGCCAACTTCTATTTGAAATTAACAAAAAAAATATGGGCATTCCTCTATTTAATTTCGAAATAGGGAACACCCCTTGTTGTGAGGCAATGAAGAGCCATCCTGGCACCCCATTTGTGGTGCCATTTGGGGACTACAACACCTGACTTGAAGTGTAAAGCTCCTCCTAAGAATTCGCTACTAGCTATCAATCAACCAAAGGAGTGGAAGCCACCACCTCACCCTCCCTGATTAAACCAATTAAAACTCCCACCCCTAATTGACCTTTCCCGAGTTTGCTACTAGGGAGGCCGCCAGCTCCCCCTAAACCTCCTTCCTAGAGAGGTCACTACCTTCCCTACTACCTTGATCCCCTATTTAAACAATTTTCACTATAGTTTCGAGAAAACAATTTTGAAATGGATTTATTAATTCCTCTATATTATAACCTATAGTTCGAATCTAGCCAATAGGACTGATCATTGGCCACACATTCAAAAACTAGTTTTTTTTGGATTTAGCTAGTTGGGGCTAATCGCTAGCAGAGCTAGTTCCTTTCGTGCCTAGCAAATTGGGGCGGATCACTAGCAGATGTTGATGGATGGCGTGTTCTATACTCAAGAGCTAGTCTCTTTGCCTTGTCATGGTGTTAATGGTGCCCATGTAAATCAAAGCTAGTTCCTTTCGGACTTAGCCAGTCAAAGCTATTCACTGGTATATATTGGTGGACAGCATGTTGTATATTCAAGAGCCAGTCTCTTTTGAACCTTGTCATGGGGCTGATCATGGTCGTAGTCATGAAGGCTAAGAGAGAGTTGATGATTTTTATACATTGATTTAAAATTTTAATTCATGATCAGATGCATAAAATATTTTGAAAATTTTATGTTGATGAATGCATTAAATATTTTATTTATATTAATATATATATATATATTGTATATGTATTCACCTGCATGCTTTTAATTATAAATTAAAAATTTTGTATTATAAAAATTAGTATTTTTTGCATAATATGCTTGATCCAACTAGAGGTAAAGGTTACTTATTAAGCCCTAACTTATCTTTTTTACATCTTTTAGATACCAAGGATTAGGTTACACGGAGACTATAGAATGAGCAGAAAGGAGATTGGGTTTAATGATGTTATATATACTTTTCATGAGTTAATAAATTGATAAAATAATTTTATACTTTTACTTTATAAGATTGTCCAAACAAAGGTCTGCCGAATCGATACTAGGATCTGTATCGATCAGCAGATGAGTTGGTACAATATCCGTTCGATACCATGCCGATACGGTACGCTTGTTGTGTCGGTTCCAAACCAGCATGCCTAATTTTTTTAAAAAAAGTTTTTCAAATTTGATTAATTGGTAATCAATTTTTTTAACTTTTTCAATGATGTTAAGTATAATTTGATATTTTTTATATTTTTGATATTTTTTGAGATTTTTTTATTTTCTATGATCCCGGTTTAACCTAAATGATACATCTTGTTGTTTTAAAGTGATACAAAACATAAAATAATTAGTAAAATGTTGTATGCTAAAGAAGCAATAGAAATATTCTAAAATCAACTAATGAGGTAGAAAATATAAAATCATAAATTATATATATTTAAAGTACAATATACATATCGAGATCTAAAATCTTCTCGAGTGGCGATGTCTTTTATAAATATCCAGATCATTAACATGTCAAGAGACACATCAGCCCACCTCTATAACCAAGTGATATTGTAGTTTTGTATGTTCATTCCATAAGGAACGCGTTCTAAGTTACAAGCACTCTCGGATCTCTTGTTAAGACTCTTACTCTAAGAGGTATCTTCTAACTGATAATACGGCTATAAAGGAGCCCATCAAAATATTTCAAAAACAAATTCTAACTCATAAGATGCTCCAGATTGCTTAGGATAGTTACTGCCAGAAGACGATGCCTCAGACGCACCATATCAATATTCGTATTCTTATAGGTCATAGGCTACCAGTGGTTGCAGATAATTGGATCTGGTATATGACTCAAAACTGATACATCTATACCATGTGTGAGGTCATTTGTGAAAGTGAATCCTAGGTTCTTCGGTCTTAAGCATGCTGAATTTTTTTTTTCCGAAAATTATGGTTGAATCTGATCAGGTTGCCTACGTACTCCTTCATAAGAGGGATCAAGCCATACATAGTTCTTTTAAGTTTCAAAAAAGCAAAAAAAAAATCGAATTAAACAATATAATTCGTGCATGCTTACAATATCAAATCTAGAAATCAGCACTGTAAGAACACATAGGATTATGCCATAATCGTTTAAACAATTATATTAAAACTTTATGCATCATTAACTATCAGATCTGAAAGTTAAACATTCTATTCCAATTAATCTCCGAATATCCATCGAATGGATTCTGAAGATATCTTCGTGAGGAGCCCCAAAGGAGGGTAAAACCTCGGAGAATTGGACCTAGATCCTGACACCAAATAAAAGATTAATGTAGGATTAATACCTTTTATGATGGATGAAACTTATGGATTTGATCCTCGACTTCGTAGCCATGCACACGAATGGCCGCTACGAGAAGTCCACGCGAAGTTCTTGGAAAGATCCAATCCTGCGAAAGTACTAGCTTGCGCAGAATTTCTTGAGGTTGAAATTTGATCTTCCCAACGCCATCAACTTTTGATCCGCCTTCTTGGAAGAACTTGAAGGAAAGGTTTAGAGGGATTGAATAGGACTTAGATCTGATCTAAAGACTCTTATCAGGGACCCCTAACACTAATGGCATGAAGGTCTTAGTAGAAGATCAAATGGCGAGAGAGAAGAAGGTATGCAGATTTTCTTTTCATGCACTTCAGCTCCCTTTTTTTTTTCTTTTTTCCTTGAATTCAACCACCATCTGATAACAGCCTCTTATACTATAACTCCACTCCTCTTTACACGCCAACCTTCCAATATTTTGGGAGGATTTTGTGGGGTTTTGAATTCAAAATTCAAATGCTTGTTTCATGCGCCATCACATGATAAAGGATTGATCACATCCAAGCCCTTCATCATGTCACCCATTCCCTCACTCCATTTCGAAATTTCCATGCCCACAATCAGATTAGAGGGTCACGTGGTGATTTTAAGGTGTTTGAATTCAAAATTCAATCCTAATTAGAAGTGATAAGCTTGACATGTGTCATGGTGCCATGAAGAGAGAATTTGATCTTATCCAATTCTTTTCATGAATTTATCTCTCCATGTCACCCCATCTGATGATGAAAGAGGTCCCTGATGTTTCCAAGTGTCCCATGGCACCATTAAAAAAATTAAATTAATTTTTAATCACATTAAAAATGAATTTATGGCACCATGCATGGATATGTGATATGTGGACTTTGAGATTCGAACGGTTTCAAATCAAACCCATTTAGTTTAATTAAATCCTAACAATTAGGATGGTTCAATTATCTTGGGTTGAACCTAATCCAATTAGGTCAATCCCTAATTAAGCACAAATTTAATCTAATTTAATTTGGTCAACCTAAGTCCTCTTGATTCAGACCTAATCCAATCAGGTCAGAAATTCTGATTGAGCCCAAAATTGAATCTAATTCAATTTGGCTCATCCTTAGTCCAATTACTCAATCTAATTGAGTTCATTAGCGATCTAATTACTAATTAATCTTTCGATAATTACTTTAATTATTTTATAAGATAATTTGTCAATCGAATTGACCAAATTATCCCTGAATGATTCTTAATCATTTATTAGCCTTCTTGATCAATCAGGAATCTTCTATGCGTGTGACCTCATAGGTTCGAACCTAAGCCGGTAGTATAGGAACGACTTCCTATACTAATCGATGTGACCATCTAGCAATGGTACTCGATATCTGGATAGGCCGAATATGTGCGAAGCAAATATTCTGGAACTCTGGACTATGGTTACTGTATAATTCAATCCCTTTGACTCCTAATGCCAGGATGACTTAGAGCTCACTGTCAACCCTATAATTAGTACATCCATTATGTGATTAACTTTAGATATCCCGTGACTTCTCACTGGGATTATCCTGGCCAAGGTTTTGCTAAATTAATCACAAGACATTATCTCCTGTTTCTAGGAGGGGTCAATTCCATCTTGACTCACAACTGATTACGCAAGTACTTGACTGCACCCAGTGACCTTCCGTCACTGAATTAGAAATCCAGAAAGTCCGGTACCAAAGTACAGTGAGTTGCTTGCTAGTCACAGATTGCGGTCTTAGGTCAGAGGGCCAAACTTATACCCATATCCACTCGAAATATCTCTCGACAGTAGAGCATTCTGGAATTGGTCACGTTCGGTGAAATGTACTCCTACACTTACCTATGTGGCATACCAGTGTCTCCACACTCCTTAGTTAAGAGGATAGCCAACGTATATGTCACACAACAACCTAATCTCGATAATGCTGTCGTCCTAATAACAACATATCATTTGGTTGCGAACAAGTTTAAGGACTTAAAGATAAATCCTCCTTTATCATAACATAAGTCCTAAGAACTTCATTATATAAGAGTTCATTTGAAGATGAAATGATGAATAATGCCAAATAACACTTTATTAATTTATCAATTCATTTACAAAATTCAATCATCAATATGCTGACGATTGACATTTAGGATATGAATCCCAACAACTCCCACTTAGCTTAATGCCAATCGGCATAGTATCTAATACCCATCTTCGACTTGTGTTCGTCGAACTCTTTGATGTCGAGAACTTTGGTAAATATTTCAGTCAGATTTTCTTTTGTGTCAATCTTCTGAAGATCAATATCACCTCGATCAATGATCTCTCGAACCAGGTGGTAGCGACGTAGAATATGCTTGGTCCGCTGATGTGCTTTGAGTTCTCTTGCTTGAGCTATGGCCCCAGTATTGTCACAAAATACAGGCACTGGACCATCAATGGAGGGTGTCACTCCAAATTCGGTGATGAACTTCTGCAACCATACAGCTTCCTTGGCGGCATCAGATGCTGCAATATATTCTGCTTTACAAGTAGAATCTGCCACTGTATGCTGCTCCCCATCCTTAAAAGTTAAGATATATCCTGACATGCTCTTGCTATCATCTTGATCTGACTGAAAACTTGAGTCGGTATATCCCTCAAGTTTTAAGTCAGAATCACCGTAGACAAGCCACTGATCTTTAGTATTTCTCAAATACTTAAGGATGGTTTTTACAACCTACCAGTGGTTGCTACCTGGATCAGACTGGTATCTGCTCACTACTCCTAATAAGTATGCCACGTCTGGTCTAGTACATGTCATGGCATACATTATAGATCCCACTGCTGAAGCATATGAAATTCTATCCGTACTCTCTCTTTTTTGAAGGGTTGTCGGACAATCCATCTTAGAGAGGTTAATTCCATGGCCCATCGGAAGATAACTTTTCTTAGAATTAATCATACTAAACCTCTTCAGTATAGTATCAATGTATGTGGATTGGAATAATCCAAGCAATCTTTTAAATCTATCTCTATAGATCTTCATCCCTAGGATGTAAGATGCTTCTCCTAAATCCTTCATGGCAAATTGAGATGATAGCCAAACCTTTATTTCTTGTAATACAGGAATGTCATTCCCAATTAAAAAAATGTCATCTACATACAAAACAAAAAATATGATAACTAAACTATTTACCCATTTATAAATGCAAGGTTCCTCTTCATTCTTAATGAAGCCATATGATTTGATCACCTTATCAAATCGTATGTTCCAACTTCGTGAAGTTTGCTTTAATCCATAAATGGATTTTTGAAGCTTGCACACCTTAGACTCATCTGCAGATATAAAACCTTCTGGTTGCATCATATACACCTCCTCTTCTAAATCCCATTTAGAAAAGTGGTTTTAACATCCATCTGCCAGATCTCATAATCTAAGTGTGCTGCTATCGCAAGCATAATCCGAATGGATTTAAGTATTGCTACAAGAGAAAACATTTTATCATAGTCAATACCATAACGTTGACGGTATCCTTTGGCACCCAGACGGGCTTTATAGGTTTCTACCTTTTCGTGTATTTCTTTTGAAAATCCACTTACACCCTATGGGTTTAATCCCTTCGGGTGGGTCAACTAATGTCCATACATCATTGACCTTCATGGATTTCATTTCAGATTGCATGGCTCCAAGCCATGCATCAGAGTCATACCTCTGCATCTTATCAATGTAGGTGATCGGATCCTCATCGTTTTCATCAAGTTTGACAGGATCCCCATTCCGGACCAAGAAACCGTAGTATCTGTCCGGCTGACGTAGTACTCTACCTAATCGCCTTAATGGTGCATCTAAGATGGGTTCTGGATCTGATCTAATCAAATCCGTCTCAATTGGCTCAGTAGATGGTGTCGGATCTTCTACATGTTGAACTTTCCTAAGCTCAACATTAGAGCTTCTACTTCCTTCTCCAAGGAATTCTTTCTCTAAGAATACAGTTCTATTGCTTACGAACAACTTTTGTTCTTCAGCAAGGTAGAAATAATATCCTTTAATCTCTTTAGGATAACCGACAAAGAAACATTTGTCAGACTTGGGTTCAAGTTTATATGTTTTCAAATGTTTGACGTACACCGGACACCCCCAAACACTAAGGTGAGAGAGCATCGACTTATGTCTAGTCCACATCTCATGTGGTGTTTTATTTACAGACTTACTTAGAATCTTATTTAGAATATAGCAGGCTAACTCAAGTGCATATCCCCAAAAGGATATGGGCAGACTCGCAAACCCCATCATGGATCGAACCATGTCTAACAGGGTTCGTTTCTCTTTTCTGCTTCGCTGTTATACTGCGGTGTACCAGAAGGAGTCCATTGGAAAAGAATCCCATTCTCTCCCAGATATATCAAAAACTCATTGGAAAGATATTCACCCTCTCGATCTGTTCGAAGAGTTTTAATACTCTTTCCAGTTTGTTTGTCTACTTCATTACGATACAATTTAAACATTTCAAATGCTTCATATTTATGTCTCATTAAATAGACATAACCATACCTCGAAAGGTCGTCTGTAAACGTAATGAATATGAATACCCACCCCTAGCATCTGTGCTCATTGGCCCACATACATCAGAATGTACAAAGGTCAATAAGTCACTGGCTCGTTCACCTTTTCCGGTAAAAGGTGATTTGGTCATCTTACCAAGAAGACATGACTCACAGGTTGTCAATGATTCACAATCATTAACATTGAGGATTTTCTCTTTACTTAATTTGTTCATCCTGTTCTTGTTAATATGACCTAGCCTATGATGCCAAAAGTAGATATCCATGACATTATCTATTCTATGGCGCTTACTTGATGTGTACATTATATTAACAGGTTGTGATAACAAATAGATGCCATTGCTCAATCGTCTATTCATTATAGTAACACTATTCATAATGATATCACAAGAACATTTCTTTATTGAAATTTCACAACCGTTCATGGCCAAAAGGCCTACGAAAATTACATTCAATAAGAACGTAGGACAATAGTGATAATCACTCAAGACAACTACATCAGAATTGAAAACAAGTTTGAGATTTTCTAAAGCTAGAACTGGAACAGATCTTCCATCTCCAACATTCAGAAATCTCTCGCTGTTTTCAAATCTCTCATTGACCTGAAGTCCTTGCAACGAATTGCATATATTAAACGAACTTCCAGTATCTAATACCCAGGTTGAATTATCATATATAGAGAAATTACAAGGTGTTATCATATAAATACCTTGATCAGCAACTGATTGCCCTTTTCTCTTGCTTGGCCTATTCGGATCAAGTGAGGTAAGATACTGAGGACAATTCCTCTTCCAATGCCCTTGCTTCTTACAATAGAAGCATTCTGCCTGACTTTGGTCATCCTTAATCTTTTTGGTCTGACTATGCTGAGTTCTCAGCTTTCTATACCAATTATTGAAGTTGGGACCAATCAACTTGTCATTATCCAATAATGAGCGAAGTGACAAACTTGTGGCCATTTCTACATAAAAGAAAATTTGGCTATTAGTATATGAATTGACTAAACACAGTAGACTTGGACTTTAGTCTAAAGATACTTCCACTATTTTATACAAATTGGTAGCCTCTACCTCCAATTCGAAAAATTACTCTTAATTCTTTAGTGGGCACTAGAACCCAATAGATCGCATATAGGCCCGAGTGTGGCTCGGCCAACCCATATGCACCTATTGGTAGGTTCTTAACCAATTGCTTCATCATGCAACTTCTAGTGATGATTTTGCCCTAGGTTCTTCGGCAGGCTTGTGGCGTCTCCACCAAATATCCTAATTAGGTCCAACCATTAAATAATAGGGTTCAGTCTAATCAACTAATAGATGACCAAGCCCGAGTGTGGCTCGGCTCACCTGACCACCTATTAAAGATACACTCAACTCATCATATATTGAATGACAATTCCAATGTTTGATAAGTACCAGGCATGTCGCGCCTCCAATAATTATCAAAACATTGGACCCATTATCACCCAACTTAATGGAAGGCTATGACGTAGTTATCCCCATAACCATTTCATTTTAAGGACCTAATAATTTTTGAGGATTTCATAATTAGGATATATGAGAAGATCCGGTTAGTCTAATTTCTCCCACTAACTTCACCAAATCAGATCGGTTAAGGAAGCACCTAAATCAGTCAAACTTATTTTTCTTATAGGCATGGGCTAACTCGAATCATTAAGTGATCCAATCAAAATGTGATTGACCATGTCGGCCAGGTAAGTGAGATCGGTGGTGGAAGGGATATACCATTAACTCAATAAAGACGAATCAGTGCGAGTAGCTCCTAAATAAAAACCACCGGTCAAGACTGCCAAACTTACCTTAGACACCAACTGGTTAATCAATTTTGATTTAATTACTCTAATGACTCGGGCTTCACCTCTGAGCCTAAATCAAGTTTCATCTTGGTCTAATCAATGACATGGACTTGATCAATCTACAACTATTGCAAATTGAGCTAGAATTTTCTTGACTTAATGTAGTTACTACCTAATTAGATTTGATCAATTAATTCTATTAATCCATGAATGATTCTAACCTTAGGTCTAACCCAATCCTAAGAACTTGATTCAAGCTAACCCATATGCCCAAAGAATTATGCAATGTCAATTAGTGGAGTTACAATTCTATTTCATAACACTTAATTCTCAATTAAGTATAGACTTATGAAAGTTTTGATCATTGCATATTTTTTAATTACATATTAGTTACAATCTTTTAGTTCTTAAATCTCATTTTCAGATCTCAGTATTTTGTAATTAATCATATGTAATCAGATTTAATTCATGTTTAATGTTTTATGTTGATGCATCATATATACATAACTACATGAATTAATTCAAACAACATACATCTTATGTATTTGTTTTTCTACTTTTATTTTTAGATCTGATTTGTTCATTAAAATCAGTGATCATATGAATCAAAAATTTTATTTAGATCTAATCTAAATAATATTATGATTTTAGATTTATTTATGTTACAAATCTTAACACAAACATGCATCATATGCATCCAAAATTTCAGATCTAGTTAATCATGCATAATCAGCAATTAAATCAATCATAAAAAAAATACTTTAGATCTAATCTAAGCATGCTCATGATTTCAGATTTAATTGCAAGAATTAAAACATAAAGTTTAAACATGAACCTGGCTCTGATACCACTGAAAGTGAATCCTAGGTTTTTTGATGTTAAGCATGCTAAAAAATTTCTTTTTTTGGAAAACCATGGCTGAATCTAATCGAGTTGCCTACGTACCTCTTCATAAGGGGGATCAAGCCATACGTAGTTCTTTTAAGTTTCAAAAATGCAGCGAAAAAAATCGAATCAAACAATTTAATTCGTGCATGCTTACAATATCAAATCTAAAAATCAGCACTGTAAGAACACATAGGATTATGCCGTAATCGTTTAAACAATTATGCTAAAACTTTATGCATCATTAATTATCAGATCTGAAAGTTAAACATTCTATTCTAATTAATCTCCGAATATCCATCGAATGGATTCTGGAGATATCTCCGTGAGGAGCCCCAAAGGAGGGTAAAATTTCGAGGAATCGGACCTAGATCCTGACACCAAATAAAAAATTAATGTAGGATTAATACCTTTTATGATGGATGAAACTTGTGGATCTGATCCTCGACTTCGCAGCCACGCACACGAATGGCCTCTACGAGAAGTCCACGCGAAGTTCCTGGAGAGATCCAATCCTGCGGAAGTGCTAGCTTGCCAAGAATTTCTTAAGGCTAAAATTTGATCTTTCCAACGCTATCAACTTTTGATCCGCCTTCTTGGAAAGAACTTGAAGGAAAGATTTAGAGGAATTAAAGAGGACTTAGATCTGATCTAAAGACTCTTATCAAGGACCCCTAACACTAATGGCATGAAGGTCTTAGTAGAAGATCAAATGGCGAGAGAGAAGGTATGCAGATTTTCTTTTCATGCACTTCGGCTCCCTTTTTTTTTTTTTCCTTGAATTCGACCACCATCTGATAACACCCTCTTATACTCTAACTCCACTCCTCTTTACACGCCAACCTTCCAATATTTTGGGAGGATTTTGTGGGGTTTTGAATTCAAAATTCAAATGCTTGTTACATGCGCCATCACATGATAAAGGATTGATTACATCAAAGCCCTTCATCATGTCACCCATTCCCTCACTCCATTTTGAAATTCCCATGCCCACAATCAGATTAGAGGGTCACATGGTGATTTTTGAGGTGTTTGAATTCAAAATTCAATCCTAATTAGAAGTGATAAGCTTGACATGTGTCATGGTGCCATGAAGAGAGAGAATTTGATCTTATCCAATTCTTTTCATGAATTTATCTCTCCATGTCATCCCATCTGATGATAAAAGAGGTCCCTGATGTTGCCAAGTGTCCCAAGGCACCATTAAATAAATTAACTTAATTTTTAATCACATTAAAAATCAATTTATGGCGCCATGCATGGATATGTGACATGTGAACTTCGAGAGCCGAACGGTTTCAAATCAAACCTATTTAGTTTAATTAAATCCTAACAATTAGGATGGTCCAATTACCTTGGGTAGAACCTAATCCAATTAGGTCAATTTCTAAATTAAGCATAAATTTAATCTAATTTAATTTGGTCAACCTAAGTCCTCTTGATTCAGACCTAATCCAATCAGATCAAAAATCCTGATTGAGCCCAGAATTGAATCTAATTCAATTTAGCTTATCCTTAGTCCAATTACTCAATCCAATTGAGTTCATTAGCAATCTAATTACTAATTAATACTCCGATAATTACTTTAATTATTTTATAAGATAATTTTCCAATCGAATTGAACATCCCTGAATGATTCTTAAAAATCCAGGTAGTCCGGTACCAAAGTACAGTGAGTTGCTTGCTAGTCACAGGTTGCGGTCTCAGGTCAGAGGGCCAAACTTATACCCATATCCACTCGGAACATCTCTCGACAGTCGAGTATTCCAGAATTGGTCACGTTCAGTGAAATGTACTCCTACACTTCATCTGTGTGACATACCAGTGTCTCCACACTCTTTGGTTAAGAGGATAACCAACGTATATGTCACACATCGATCTAATCTCGATACATGCTATCGTCCTAGTAACAACATATCATTTGGTCGCGAACAAATTTAAGGACTCAAAGATAAATCCTTCTTTATCATAACATAAGTTCTAAGAACTTCATTATATAAGAGTTCATTTGAAGATGAAATGATGAATAATGCCAAATAACACTTTCATAATTTGTCAATTTATTTACAAAATTTAATCATCAATATGCTGCCGATTGACATTTAGGATATAATTCCAACAATTTGTAGTTGCGTCATGTCCTCCTGAATGACCTCGAGAAGCCTATATTCTATATATAATCGTATCCTTGTGGGCTCTACTAGATCGGGCACCATGGTCCCTATCCTATGTAGCATGAATAAACTAGGACTCACTGGTGAATCAAAGGCTACCCTATGGTTGTCTCATAAATAATGGCCTCATGCCCTCCACACTCTCCCTGGGCAGCATATCCATTACCACAAGAATTGTCATTGCTACTGCTCCTAATCTCTGAATACGAGTGAACTGGCCCTCCTCCAAACTCTACATGAGGGCTATAGGTGCCCTTTCTTTTTCTTTTTTGGCGTGGTGAGTAGTTGCCTGCTTACCATTCATTTTTCACTCTATCTGCTTACCCTTCGTGCCTCTTGAAGGGAAAATTTCCCGAGTTGTCCGATAAAATCGAACGCCAGGCATGAAAAATCAGTTTTAATTTTTTTTATTTTATTTATAACAATTATAAATATTAAATTTAACTTTTATGTAAAATTACCTCAAGCCTGAAGGTTAGACGATATCTGTATTTTGCAAAACCACTTTTTGCAAAAAGGACCCTAGAAGAAACACTTTTCTTTTCTTCTCTTCTTCTTCTTCCTTCTCTCCCGTTTCCAACCCGAGAGCTTCAATTTTGGACTGATCGTAGAGGAGAAGAGAGGAGACTAGAAAGCCGGATCTGAATGCTTGCCACTGGGAGAAGATTGAGAGAGAAGGACCACTTCTTCTCTCTTCCTCTTCTCCTTTAGAAAAAATCCCACCGAAGCCGCCTCTGTCTGTGAAGTTTCTTCCCAAAATTTCACGGACAGATTCACACCTTTTTCTCTCTGATTCGTTCTGTATTCAAGAGGAAAACGTTGGTCTATCTATAGGCCAACGCAGAGAGGATTTAAGAGGAGTAATGACTGTCTTTACGAATCCATACGTTATAAATTCATAACGTTTGTTTCAAAAACAAACGTGGGGAAAAACAGTAAATCCATCCGATAACAGCCGGATTTCAAAAATCAAATTTAACCGGAATGTAGCGGGTTCAAAACCGGACATTCCGGTCCAGACGGCAGAGCGGCCGGAGGCCAGACGGTGGCACGGTGTGGGGACGAAGCCGGGAGGAAGAAGGCTCTGTTTTCTCCTCCCAGGCTTTTCTCCATCGCGGTTCACAAAAAAATCCTTAAGGGTCCATGAGGGGGAGTGGTCCACGGGTCCATGGGAGTTTAAAAACAAGTCAGCCGTAACCATTTAAATGGGATTAGTCAAATAGGAAATGGGTTAGCCCATTTTGAAATAAAGCAAGCCTATTTGGTTCTAAACCAAATTGACAGCCCATTTGAATGATTTTTGACCCGAAAAAATTCCACATGAGTCCGACTCATGAGAGATACAATTAGGTCCAGTTTCGGCTCGATCCAAGTCCGACTTAGATCAGAACAAATATGAAATTAAATCCTAATTAAATCATGATCGAGCCCAATTACACTAATTTAGACCCAATCAAATCCAATCTCAACAATTGAGTCCTGATCAAGTTCCATTACATTAATTGAAACTTGATTGACCCGAAATACAGACTTAATTAGTTGTTCATCCATGAAATTTAGCATGTACCTCATGTTCAGTGCTAGCTGAACATAGACAGAACCAAATTCCAAATGACCCACAATTTAATTCTTAATTAAATTGGGTCAAGACCTTCTTACTTAGTTTGACTAATGTGCGTGACTCCGATAGGTTCGAACACTAAGCCGGTAGTACATGGACTACTCCATGCACTAATCGAGGTGACCATCTAGCAATGATACCCGACGTCTGGATAGGTCGAATATGCAAAGCAACATTCAAGAACCTAGACGTATGGTTGTTGCATAATTCATCCCTATGACCATCGATGCTCAAGATGACCTCAGAGTGGACTGTCGAATTCTGGGTCCGGTCATCCATAGTGTATTTCAATTAATCAAATCAAGTGACCATCACTTGGTTTACCCTGGCCAAGGTTTTACTGAATTGAAATACAGCGAGACATCAACTCCTATAATCTGGAGCGGTCAATCCCATCTTGACTCGTACACAGACTTCGCGAGTACTTGACTGCACCAGCATCCTTCCGATCCCTGAATTAGAAATTCAGGTCATCCAGTGCCTAAGTACAGTGAGTTGCTTGCAAGTCACCGTGACAGTCTCAGGTCTAAGGGGTACTTATGCCCATACGTTTTGCGAGCTAACTCCCGACAGTTAGAGTGCTACGCAGGTGAGTCACTGTTCAGTGATGATGTACTCCTACATCTCACCTGTATGCCATACAGTGTCTCCACACTTCTTGGTTTAAGAGGACAACCAACTAAATGACACACCAACGACCTATACTTGACATAGCTATTGTCCAATTGACAGCTTATCATTTGGTCGCGAACTGGTTTAAGGACTAAATGATAAAACCTCTTTTATCACTAAAATTAGTCCTAAGGACTTCATCACAATACACAGGAGTTCAATTTGAAGATGTAACACTTGTGATGAATAGAAAATTGCCAGAATAAAATTTTTATTCATTTTAATAAAATATACATAATCCAATTTCTTACAATTAAAAATTGGCTTTGGGACACAATTTCCAACAACTCCCACTTGGACTAAAGCCAATTTGTACAGTATCTTATACCCATCTTCGATTTGTGATAATCGAACTCCTTTACAGAAAGGGCTTTAGTGAATGGGTCAGCTAGGTTCCCCTTTCCATCGATCTTCTGAAGATTGACGTCACCTCGTTCCACAATCTCTCGTACAAGGTGGTAGCGACGCAGAATGTGCTTGGTTCTATGGTGAGACTTTGGCTCCTTTGCTTGGTGCAATGGCTCCAGTATTGTCACAATACAAAAGAACTGGACCATTGATTGAGGGAGCAACACCAAGTTGATTTACAAACTTCTTGAATCCCAAACAGCTTCCTTTGCCGCATCTGATGCAGCAACATACTCTGCTTCGCATACGGAATCGGCTACTGAATGCTGCTTGGAACTTTTCCCAGCAGACTGCTCCTGCCATTCAGGGTAAACACAAATCCTGACATACTCTTACTGTCATCATGGTCTGACTGAAAACTAGAGTCTGTAAACCCCACAAGTTTTAAGTCAGATTCTCCATAGATTAACCATTGGTCCTTAGTATTTCTTAAATACTTAAGGATGGTTTTCACCACCTTCCAATGGTTCTCACCCGGGATCAGACTGATACCTACTCGCTACTGCTAGTGAGTAAGCAACATCCGGTCTTGTACATGTCATGGCGTACATGATAGAACCTATTGCAGAAGCATATGGGATCTTACTCATACGCTCTCTCTCTTCGGAAGTTGTCGGACAATCTTTCTTAGAGAGAGAAATTCCTTGGCCTATCGGAAGATAGCCCTTCTTGGAATTCTCCATGTTGAACCGCTTCAACATAGTGTCGATGTACGTGGATTGGGACAATCCAAGCAACTTCTTAGATCTATCTCTATAGATCTTCATCCCTAAGATGTAGGTGCTTCTCCCAAATCCTTCATGGAGATTGTGATGACAGCCAAAGTTTCACATTTTGTAATGCAGGAATGTCATTCCCAATTAAGAGAATGTCATCCACATACAACACAGAAATGTGATCACTAAACCGTTAACCCACTTGTAGACACAAGGTTCTTCTTCGTTCTTAACGAAGCCATATGTTTTGATAGTTTTATCGAAACGTATGTTCCAACTTCGAGAAGCTTGCTTAAGTCCATAAATGGACTTTTGTAGCTTGCATACTTTGGACTCGTCTATGGATGTGAAAACCCTCAGGTTGTATCATATACACCTCTTCTTCCAGCTCTCCATTTAGAAAAGCTGTTTTCACCATCCATTTGCCAGATTTCATAATCCATATATGCTGCTATAGCTAGCATGATCCGAATAGATTTTAGCATTGCCACAGGAGAAAAAAGTCTCGTCATAATCGTACCATAACGTTGACGATACCCCTTGGCAACCAGACGGGCTTTATTAGGTCTCCACCTTTCCGTCTGCCGCCTCTCTTTTCTTTTGAAGATCCATTTGCCACCCTATGGGTTTTATCCCTTCGGGTGGATCAACTAGTGTCCATACACTATTGATTTCCATGGATTTCATTTCGGATCTCATGCATTAAGCCATAACTCAGAGTCGGACCTTTGCATAGCATCCATATAGTAATCGGATCCTCATTGTTCTCATCAAGCTCAATGGGATCTGCGTCCTTGGACCAAGAAACCGTAGTATCTGTCCACTTGACGCGGTACTCTACCTGATCGCCTTAATGGTGCTTCTACATTGGGCTCCGAGTTTGATCTAATCGAATCCGGTCTGTGGTTCAGTAGTTTGTGTTAAATCTTCCATCTGTTGAGCTTCATTAAGTTCAACCCTTAGACGGCAACAATTCCTTCCACTAAGGAATTCCTTTTCCAAAAAGGTGCCTTAAGTCACTAACGGAACACCTTTTGCTTCATTAGGAAGGTAGAAGTAATGAACCCCCCTAGTTCCCCTTTGGGGGACCCCCTACCAAAATAAACACGTATCGGATCCTAGGGAACCAAGATGTTGTCAGTTTGAGAACGTTTAACATAAGCCGGACATCCCCAAACCCTAAGGTATGAAAGTGTCGGCTTACGCCCAGTCCATATCTCATATGGAGTCTTCTCAACAGACTTCTTGGAACCTTATTTAGTATTATACACGCAGACTCTAAGCATAACCCCAAAAAAATACAAGGCAGACTAGTAAACCCCATCATGGATCGAACCATGTCTAACAGAGTTCGATTCCTCCTTTCGGATACACCATTGTGCTGAGGTGTTCCTGGAGGCGGTCCATTGTGAGAGAATCCCATTCTCCTCTAGATAAGTCAAGACAATCACCAGAAAGGTATTCTCCTCCTCCGGTCTGACCGAAGATCTTAATACTCTTTCCAGTCTGTTTTTCTACTTCATTACCGAAATTGTTGAACATTTCAAATGATTCCCGACTTATGCTTCATCAGATAGACATACCCATACCTGGATAGGTCATCTGTGAAGGTTATGAAGTAGGCATAACCACCTTTGGCACTTACGTTCATAGGTCCACATACATCAGTATGTATGAGGCCCAAGAACATCGCGTGGCTCGTTCACCCTTTCCAGAAAAGGTGACTTGGTCATCTTACCCAAAAGACAGGATTCACAAGTTGGCAATGATTCACAATCATTGATTTCTAAAATGCCCTGTTGGGCTAACCTGTTTATCCTGGTTTTTATTTATGTGACCTAACCGGCAATGCCACAAATAGGCTTCATTGACATTATCTAACTTAGGGGCGTTTATTAGAGGTGTACATTACATTCACAGGCAGTGATAGAGTATAAATGCCATATTTCAATTGTCCACGAAAAATTTTAATACCATTCAAAATGATATCACAAAAATTTTCTTTTATTGATTAAACAATAACCATTTTTGGCCAAAAGGCCTACAGAGATGACATTCATTAAAAATGGTGGGACAATAATGCACAATCATCTAATATGACTACTCCCAGATTCAAAAACAAGCTGAATGACTCCTAAAGCTAGGACTGGAACTGATCTTCCATCTCCAACGTTCAGGAATCTCTCGTCATTCTTGAATCTTCTACTAACTTGAAGTCCCTGCAACGAATTGCAAATATTAATTGGACTTCCGGTATCCCAATACCCAAGTGGTAGAATCATAAATTGAAAAATTACAAAGTGTTATCATATAATTACCTTGTGCAGCAACTGTTTGCTGCTTTTTCTTCTTAGGCCTGTTTGGATCAAGGGACGCTATGTAGAAGCCGGACAGTTCCGCTTCCAATGACCCATCTTCTTACAGAAGAAGCCTCTGCCTTGCTCTATCGGCTTTACGCTTCTTAGTCTGGCTGGGCTTAGAAACCCCAGCACGAGCTTTCTGCACTTCTTCTTCTTCCTTTTCTTAAAGAAAGAAAGTCCTGCAGAAGTCCCACCTACCACATTCACCGACTCCTTTTTGAGTTGGTGATCCTTCTCATAGGTCTGCAGTAAACCTAGCAAACCATGATAGGATACTTCAGGTTTAGTCATTCTATAATGACTAAGGAAGGTCAGGTAGGACTTGGGAAGTGAGTTTAAAATGGCGTCCTTGCCCAATTGCTCGTGCAAAGGAAAGCCAAGTTTACTTAGGCGATCGATTTGTTCGACCATGTACAATACATGATCGGTGACCGATGCTCTTCCCTCATGCGAGCATTGAATATAGCGCAGGAGGTTTTATGTCGTTCAACATCATCAGGTGTGCCGAAAGACTCCTTCAACATTTGAAGGATTTCCACTGGCTGCGCTTCCTCGAATTTACGACTAAACTCGTCATTCATCGAGGCCCTCATGATGCAACGCACTGTAGTGCGATCGTTGAGCCACTTCTGATAAGCGTCTCTGATTGCACGTGGTGCATTGGCTGCAGGTTCCTCAGGTGCAGGATCCGATATCACATACAGGATCCCGCTCATGCTCTAATATTATTTTCATCTTTCGATACCAGCTATCGAAGTTAGGTCCATTAAGCTTATCATTGTCTAATAGTGTTCGGAGGGATAATGAGTTAGCCATATCTGAAAAATAAAAGAAAAAACCCAACTAATCAGTATATGATTTATTTAATCCTAAAGACTTGGACTTTAGTCTAAAGTTTTCTCCCACTATTTTAATCGAATTAATAGCCTCTACCTTTAATTCGAGGAATTACTTTAATTCCGGTCGTCATTGCACACTAGCTGGTCAGTGGGGATAAGAGAGTGTTTCGTTGAATTCCCGAGCAATTCTAAACCAACATATGCGATTCATTCCGTAATGATTATAACAAACAGAAGACTCCTTACCTTAAGAGCGTTAGTGGGTACTAGAATCCGCATAGACTGCATACGGGCCCAAGGAAGGCTCGGCCAACCCATGTGCATCTAAGGGTAGGTACATTACCAATTATTTCTCTAAACAATTTCTAGCAATCAATTTTGCCCCAAGTGGTAATCAGTAGGCGGAGGCCTCCACTGAAAATCCTGGTTAGGTCCAACCATTAATGAACTAACTCGATGATACTACCTAATGTATGATCAGGCCCGAGGAAGGCTCGGCCAACCTAATCACAATTAGATAGCTCAAAAAGCTATCATATAATGAAGGATAATTCCAGTATTTAGAGGAACACCAGACGGAAGCGTCCTGCATGTTCAACTGTAATATTGGACCTATTATCATTCACCTTAATGGGAGGCTATGATCTAGTTATCTATATAACTTTATCATTTTAAGGACCTAATAATTTAGAGAATTTTAAATGATATGTAACACTGACCGATAATTCTAAATCCTCCCACTGACTTCACCAAATCATATAGAGGACTAGCTCTTATTGGTCTATTAGACACCTAAATCAGTCACACTGATTTTTCTTAATGGCATGGGTGAGTGCCAAGTATCAAGGTACCTTAATCAAAACTTGATCGACCAAATTGGCCAGGTAAGAAGATCATGGGAGGGTTACGCCATTAACCTCTTTCCTAGACACCAACTATGTTGGCCAGGTAAGAGGTAGCCCCAATTAAAAACCATGATCAAATGCCGACTTACCTTAGACACCAATTGGTTTATCAAGTTGATTTAGGTTATCCTTGGGAACTCGGGCTCGACCACTAAGCCACAATCAGATCCAGTTGAAATGTTTGGATATGATAAACTACAACTATTGAGTTTGATCATTTTATAAACCTTGATTTAGTCTAGTTCAACTATTGATTAGATTAAATCATGTTTCTTAAGTTAGTCCATTTCAATTTGATTCATGATTAGGTCTAACCTAGTCACTAATCTGATTATGCTAACCCATCCCCAATCCCATGTTCAAATTTAAATTTTAATTCGAATTTCAAATTTTGAATTTTAAATCTTTATTTGAAATTCAAATTTTAAATTTTAAATTCAACATTTAATTCTTTTTTAAATGCATTATGAATCATGGATTCAAGGTGTCAATTTATTCCAAATATAAACAATTTATATTTAAAATTTTGTGGTCATAATAAATTTAAAACTAAATGAAAACTTTATCATAACATCAATTATGCAAAATTTCACAAAAATAAACTATTTATTTATATATACAAATT